>NC_057753.1:14951664-14973524 GCF_004010195.1 Chiloscyllium plagiosum
ATCTTCTTATTACGTTATAAGATATGGGGTTCGACCAAAAAAGAAATATCCTGCACAGTCCTAGTCACCATAATATCAGAAGGAGGTGACAGTATTGGAAAAGGTGCAGTGGAGATCTACTGAGGTTTCGCCTGGAATGAATGCCTCAGTTCCGAGTTGAGTGTGGATTGGCAAGTTTCGCTTTCCTTGAGCAGACGAAGGCTGAGAGGAGAATTGATTGAGTGATGCAAAAGCATGAAATGGTAGATTGAGTGAAACCTTTGCCCATAGTCGATGGGTTTGAGAGCATCCAGCATAGATTTAAATTGAGGAACAAGTGTTTTCAAGGAGTTCTGAGACAATTTCATTTTGACTGAGAGAATAGTAGACACGTGGTACTGGCTGCCTGAGATGGTGAGGAGGCAGGTACTCTCGTAACATTGAAGAAGCATCTGGATAAGGACTTAAAATGTCAGGGAACAGTAGACAGTGGGTAAAGTGCAGGCAGGTGAGATTGTTCAATATACACATTGAGGTCTGAAGGTCTGTTTATCTATGGGATGTGTGACGCTGTAACCTTTATTTCAACCTGTAACCTTCCCACTGGGGAAGATGATGGCCTAGTGGTGTTATCATTGGTCTGTTCGCTAGCGAGTCTGAAGGTCTGTTTATCTATGGGATGTGTGACGCTGTAACCTTTATTTCAATACCATTGGGGAAGATGATGGCCTAGTGGTGTTATCATTGGTCTGTTCGCTAGCGACACCCTCACCACGTGAATTAATAAAGAAAAACTATCTTAAATAAATGTTGGCATCACTCTGCATCACTAAAGAGAAATCCAGCCAATGGTATCAACACTTTCCCGCATTGACTGAGGATACCTTTTTCAAACTCAGCTCTGGTCTGGTGTTTGGTTGTCTCCCGGTTAATCTCACTATTATTCGTCTGTGTCTCTGTCTCTCTCTCTCTCTAATAATAGAACAGCCTGATGGTCCTCTGGGACTTGACCTTTTAACTTTCATTAGCACAGACCTCATTTACAAGCTTACGTGCCCGGAGCTCTGCACATCTCTTATTAAAAGCATGGAATGGCAGCCTTGTCTGTTCGAGTATTCCCTTGGCTCACTGATCTCTCAATGATGAAATCTCTCTCGTCACCCCTACTGAAATCGCGCACACCGCACTGAAATAACATGAACACTTTTCCTAGATATCCTGAGCCAGCTGAAACGTCAAATCTACCAACTGCAGTTACCTTTTAATGAAATTCTCTCTCATGTTTCCAAGCAGCAGTGAATGTGGACGCAATTAATCTTATGGTCCTTCAGCAGAATAAAGAAACCTGCTCTCTCAGAAATCAGTTTGGTGAATTTCATTGCAAACACTTTACTGCAAGGCATTGCTTCTGGGGCAAGATAAAAATAACTACACAAAACAGGCCAGCCGTGGTCTCTGCAACATCTGCACAAGGACGGTTGAAAGCAACCTTGCTTCTGTGTTCAAATTCTTGTTCAATGAAGGCCTGCATGCCTTTCCATCTCGGACCTGCATCCTTCTGTACAGTTCCTGGTGCACTGGGTCACCCATAAAATGTTGTTAATCGTCTCTTGCTGAATTTTAATACTCTTCTCTCTTATTTTCTGTCTCCTATCGTTAACCTCACCCTTTTCCCAATTATATCGCATCTTTCATGTGTTGCTCACTCACTCACGTGTCTGGATGGCATTGAAGTAAAGCTGGCAACACCACATTTGATCCCCTCAACTATAATAATTGACTGTATATGCCCCACCGTCAAGTTCTCGTACACATCATTTATTCCCGCCTTCCAGTGAAAATGCTCAGTTTTTCCTGTCCGTGAACTAGCTCTCTGTCCTGGCCAGCAGATTTGGGATGAAAAATGTGAACCGACTATGTTAAAGTTGAGAAAAGAGAAACAGGGCCACAGCCCGTGGCAGTAAAAGACCTGGTACTGTCCATGCAAATAATCGGATAATGGGAAAATTCTAAAGTATCAAATGGAATCAGATAATGATTTCAGGAATGGATGGTAGGCCATTCATATTTACGTGCAATAGCGTGTACTTCAAGTTTGAACACCGACCTCTGAATTGGGAGTTTATCGACAGTGTTGTAAAATTCATAAACAGCACGTGGACCGGTTCTCCCACGTTTAATATGATAGTTACACCTGAAAAATTGTAGAGCCCCTAAATATGAATTGCCTACCATCCATTCCTGAAATCTTTATGATTCCATTTGATGCTTTAGAATTTTCCCATTATCCGATTATTTGCATGGACAGTACCAGGTCTTTTACTGCCACAGGCTGTGGCCCTGTTTCTCTCTTCTCAACTTTAACATAGTCGGTTCACATTTTTCATCCCAAATCTGCTGACTTTGTTTTCAGAATGCACAATGGGTTTGTATCTGGGACTTTGATGTTGTGGCCATTTCGGACACATGGATCGAACAGGGACGGGAATGGATGTGGCAGTTTCTGGGATTTAGATGTTTCAGTAAGAACAGAGAAAAATGTAAAAGACAGGGAGATGTGGCACTGTTAGTCAAGGACAGTGTTACAGTAGCAGAAAGGACGTTTGAGGACTCGTATACCGAGGTAGTATGGGCTAAGGTTAGAAACAGAAAGGGAGAGGTCACTCTGCTGGGAGGTTTCTATTGGCGTCCAAAAGGTTCCAGAGATGGAGTGGAAAGGATAGCAAAGATAATTCTGGATAGAAGCGAGAGTAACAGGGTAGTTGTTATGGGGGCTAACTTTCGAAATATTGACTGGAAATACTATACCATTGTTCGAGTACTTTAGATAGGTCAGATTTTGTTCAATGTGTGCAGGACGGTTTCCTGACACAGTATGTTAGACAGGCAACAAGGTACGAGGCCACATTGAATTTGGTGGTGGGTATTGAACCTGGCCAGGTGTTAGATTTGGAGGTAGGTTAGCACTTTGGTGATAGTGACCACAATTCGGTTATGTTTACTTTAGCGGTGGAAAATGATAGATATATGCTGCAGAGCACGAGTTATCGCTCAGGGACTGGCAATTATGTATGTGTCTGTCAAGCAGCGAGCGAGCCGTCGTTTACCAACGAAGTTGACTCTCTTAGCAAGTGGAAGAAGAAAGCTTACGTTAGGAGGCGACGTGAAGACTCAGACATGGTGCATGAGAGTTACCAGTTAGCCAGGAAAGTCTTTGAGTGAGAACTAAGAAGAGCCAGAAGGGGACATGATAGGTATTTGGCAGATAGGATCAAGGAAAACCTTGTGGCTTTCTGCAGGTAAATCAGGAGTAAACAATGATCAGAGAAAGATTGGGGCCAATCAAGAATAGTAGTGAGAAGTTGTGCATGGAGTCTGAGGTGATCGGAGAAGCTCTAAATGAATATTTCGTCAGTATTTACATTGGAAAAAGACAATGTTATCGTGGCGAATACTAAGGCTACGAGACATATTGGGATTGAGGTTCACAAAAAGGAGGTGTTTGTAATTCTGGAAAGTTTGCAAATTGATAAGTCCCCTGGGCCAGTTGGGATTCAATGTAGGATTCTCTGGGAAGCCAGGGTGGAGATTTCAGAGCCATTGGCTTTGATCTTTATGTCGTCATTGTCTACATGAAATGTGCCAGAAAGCTGGAGGATAGCAAATATTGTCCCCTTGTTCAAGAAGGGCGAGTAGGAACAGCCCTGGTGAGTATAGACCAGTGAGTCTTGTACGATTGAGGGTAAAGTGTTTCAAACTGCTCCAGAAGAGAGGATTTATAGTCACCAAGAGAGGAATCAGTTGATTGGGGGTAGTTGAGGCTTTGTGAAGTGCAGGTCGTGCCTCACAAGCCTTACTGAGTTCTTTAAGATGGGGACCAAACAAGTGGGTGAGGATAAAGCGTTTGAAGTGGTATATATGGATTTCAGTAAGGCGTTTGATCAGGTTCCCCACGGTAGGCTATTGCACAAAGTGCTCAGGTATAGGATTGAGAGTAATTTAGCAGTTTGGATCTGAGGTCGGCTATCTGAAAGAAGATAGAGGGTGGTTATTGACGGGAAATGTTTATCCTGGAGTTCAGTTACTTGGGGTGTACGGCAATAAACCGTTTTGTGGATACTGCTGTTTGTCATTTATATAAATGACCTAAATGTGTGCAGAGAAGAATGACTGAGTAAATTGGCAGATTACACGAATGTCGGTGGAGTTGTGGATAGTGCTGAAGAATGTTGTAGGTTGCAAAGCGACAGAGATATGCTGCAGAGCTGGCGTGTGAGTTAGGAAATGGAGTTTAATGCGGAAAAATGTGAAGTGATTCACTTTGGCAGGAGTAACCAGAGTAAAGAGTTCTGGGCTAATGGTAAGATGCTTGGTGATATAAATGAGCAGAGCGCTCTCGGTGTCCATGAGCATAAATCCTGATAGTTGCCACCTAGATTGATAGTGTTTTAAAGAAAGTGTTTGGGGTGTTAGCTTTTATTTGCAGAGGGATTGAATTTCGGAACCATGAGGTCATGCCGCAGCTGTACAAAGATCTGGTCTGGCTGCATTTGGAGTATTGCATACAGTTATGGTCACTGCATTATAGGAAGGATGTGGAAGCTATAGAAAGCGATCAGAGGAGATTTACTTGGAAGTTTCCTGGTTTGAAGGGAAGCTCTTATGAGTAAAGTCTGAGGGACTTGAGACAGTTTTCGTTATAGAGAATAAGGTTGAGAGGTGACTTAATTGACACATACGACAATCAAAGGGGTGGACAGGGTGGACAGTGAGAGCCGTTTTCATCGCATAGTGATGGCACGCACAAAGGAACACAGCTTTAAATTGAGGGATGATAGACATAGGAGCATTTGTTTTCCCTCGGAGAGTAGTAGTAGTACGGCGTGGAACACAGTCGTCTCGCCAACTTTAAGGTTATTTAAATGTTCATTGGAGAGACATATTGATGGAAATAGAATCAACTTCAGATTGGTTCCACAGATTGGCGCAACATCGAGGGCCGAAGGGACTGGAATATGCTGTAATTTTCTATGTTCTATGTTCGAGCAATGTGGCTGACCGAAACATGCATCAAATCTATTGCCACCTCCTATAATGGTGGGAAGTGCAGGTTCCCAGTCTCTATGATTGATAAACGTTTTGTATGTAATATAAATCTAAAGTCACAGTTCCCCATGGCGTCAAGTCACAGACAATTTACAGATGAGGAACATAAGAAAACTTGATATTTGGCAAATTTGAATGATGGTGCGCTGTTAATGCATCGCACTGCACTGGTCCCACAAGAACCAGCAATTTTCGGAGCAAAGTCAACACAATTTGATATTTGAGCATATTTCACAGACGAAGAGGAAAAAAAATCAAACATTCCCTCTCACGAGTAAGTTACTAAATAAATTCAAATAAATGATTATGATTGTTTAAATATTGGAAGGAATGATGAGGGAGCTGGTAAACCAGTGGAGTGGCGGAGATGTGGAAGTCACTACCTGCAACAATGACAAAATAAGATTCCTGGGGACTTAATGAGTATTTCTTTTAAACAAAAAGCTTAGTTCAATGGTTAACATTTTTGGATGATGGAAAGCTGAAATCAAAAACAAGCAAGGCAAACATTTGAGGAAGATATTAGGCCTGGGAGCATCTGTGGACAGAGGAGAGTTAACATCTTGAGTAGAACGTGACTTCTGGATGATGACAGATTTTATGCTGTGGACAGACGGGGCGCAGGAGTGAGTGGAACAGATGGGGAGCGTGCCCATTGTAAAAGCTAATGGGCCTGCTAGCTGTGATACAGGAGACAATTAACATTCCGAATGGGTGCGAATGATTGGGGTGAAAATTGGGCTGCCCCTGTTGAGCCCAGTGCCGACAGGACACAAACACGTGAAGGAGGAAGGGTGAATAATCATCGAAATGAAGGTTAGAGCTTCTTTTCTGAAGTTGTTCGTCTCCATTTTGAGTCTTGAACGGTATAAAGTGCAGAAGTGGAAATTGAGCTGTTTCTCCAGCTGCTCGAAGAGATGTTGAATTGCACAGCGTCTTCAAAGTACCTGAGACCATTAATCTCCTGTGGTTGTGTGATGGCATGATATGAAATCCGGAGTGGGGACTCGCATCCAAGTCATAATCTTACACATCATTGATTCGTCAAGATGAGCTCGTGTTTGGAGCCCGGTTTCATTATACCCATTAATGGTCACATCATTTCTCATTGGTGCAGAAGACAAGACTTCATTTCACAGTGTGTGCACATCAAAATCTAACTGTTGATGGAAATAAGCACGTGGCTGTGTACAAACCGTTTCTGAGGAGCGAGCTGTTACAGAAATCGAGGAGTAATTTGATAAGTTAAATGCTGTTCAGTATCGGTGGAGCAGCGTTCAGCTAATGTTCACATTTCACTTGGAACCACCAGCTGGGACGATGCTTGTTACCGCCCTGAAATTGCTCCTTCTGCAGCTATTGAACTGTGAGTTATGGTTTATTGAATGCATTCTCTTTATCATTGATAGGCCATTTATTACTTACATATAAATCAGATAATGTAACGATCAGTCCATGCGAAAGAAAATATTGACATGACGTGGAATGAACATTATATTCTCTTCATTTTGCTATGATGTTTATGCACGACTTTAGAAGGCATCAGAGCTCCCTCCCCCAAACACCATCCCATCACCATTCCCTGCAATCCTTGCATTTGTTTTGCGTGGCTACTGTACAGCTCACAGAGTTGAAAGCCTACTTAATTTGTGTCTTTTAGTAACCGATTCTCTCGCTGTTTTGGCAGCGTGTGTCGTGTGTAAACTTTCTGAACAATATCCACATTTGGCAAAGTTTGTGAAAGCGTAAAATGTAAATTGGTTTTCTTTTGAATTTCTAACATTTTTATTTTGGCTGGTATTTCTGCTGTTAGATTCCACCAAACTTTCTCCATAGTGTTGCATATCTACCATGCTGTTCACGTTCTCAAAGAAACAGAGGAACTGTGTGTCACTGTGATGTTGAGACATTTATGCACTTTTGGAAAGGATACAGGCACTATTTTCCGGAGTTAAGTTTTAAATTCATTGCTCTGATAAGGAGCACAGTTAGGTGTTTATCAAAAACAAAAACACTGTCCCGAAACTTTGACTCCACATTCTGTCCACAGACGCTGCCAGAACTGCTTGGATTCTTCTATCAATTTCTGCTTTCTGATTTCTATCAATTTCTGATTTCTAGTAACTGCAGTTCATCCTTTTTTGAACAAGTGTTTTTCTTACTTTTTGAGTTTGGTCAAAAGTTTGTCACTGCTCAGGGCAATGTCGATAACATGCTCTGCCTGTATTGGAACACTTGATGCTGAAAGCTCAGTCGGATCATCGGGTTAGTGGCTCTTCTGAAAGGTTTATGCGTTTTTCAAAAATACACTTTATTCATAAAACATCTTTATGTGCATGCATTATCTGTGAAGGAGATCACTTCTATATGGTAATTCATGCAGAAACGCATTGGTATTACATCAGACACAGTCCTGGGGAACAGACCGTAGAGCACGGAGGCCTGAGTCTCAGAACCCCTTGGTAAATAGTGCTGCAACTTTCTACAGACATACTCAGAAAAGACACATTTCACAATGAGCTCAGTGACAGTCTCTCCATCCCAACCCCAGAGCCGCTTCAATGGCAGCATGGGTTGGTTCAGGCAGTCCAGGCAGACGAGAAGGATCTCATAGGTACTGCCCTCCTCACAAGCAGCTAAGCAATGTCCTGGTGCTTGTTGGAAAGCGCTGGTGATGAGGCATTCCACCAAATTAGTTGGACAGTCTGCTCAGGGAGCAACACGGGCAGGATCCACCCTCTCCATTTCCCGCAGAGTCCAGAGATCACTAAAGGTGTGTGTGCAACGAGCCTCAGCACTGCACTGATCATTTCGCGCCGAGTTACTGAGAGAAAGTGTGTTTAGCAATTGCCTTTCTGAGTCAGGGGCAGGAGTGTTGCAAATTGAGGCAGGGCTGACCATAATATAAATTTTCTGACAGTGTCAGCTCTTCGTAAATGTCAATCCGTTTTAAACATATTTCCGGTTTTCTAGTGGGAGTTGTTCCAAACAGTTCTAAAGATGATTTGAACCGAAAACTCGAGGCAGTTTACTCGTTTTGATTTGATTTGTTTGCCCGCATTACTGTCACTTAAAGCAAGCAAACAAGAAATCAAATTCAAAGAAAATCTAAAACGGCTGGAAGATTTTCTGTTACCGTCCTGTGCGGCGGATTCTGGGCCACCAGTGAGCTCGCTGTCTGTGAAACAACAGTCAACCGCTGTGTGGAATGAGCTAACACAGATTCGGGTGTTACTCTCAGATTGCAATGATCGCAGGCGTCACCTTGTGATATAATTCATAGACCTGTTAATTTAAGCCACTTGCCATGCATTCACGGGTCGTATCAGGGTAGAACTGATGTGTTTCTATCGATATTGGTTAATACCATAATTTTCTTCAAATAAGCCCTTGGGAAAACCGTACCATTGTAATATCCAGAAAGAATCTTTTGCTCAATCTATTCTCAATGATGAACGGGTTAGGTGACAATTAATATTCGGACATTATTCATCTGACTGTTTCTATTTGTTCAAAGAAAATGGTGGTTGTTGACTTGGTCAGCGTTCATTTGGGCTGAAAGTCCAAACTAACGGTTGTGGTCTGAATTCATGGGCCAATGCATTCCATTGAGGTCAGGCACATCACAGAATATGAGGAAGACCATCGCAAAATCCGAATCAAGCATCCAGTCAAAGTTCAGCGATGTCATTGTAACCTGGTTGGGGACTTGCATGTGGTGTTTCCATGTTCTGTTTGCAGTAATTGCTGGTGGGACCTGCAGTTTTCTTAAATTGCCTGAATGAGCTAAGGTGAAGTGATGCCGTTAACTCCGACGGTGCCACTTCTATGGTTAAATGTTGGTCGTGGACAGATTAAACTCGTGACCCAATCGGCTGGATGGAAATCATTCCTGAGGAAGTTCCTCGTGCCCGAAACGTCGATTCTCCTGCTCCTCGGACGCTGCCTGACCTGCTGCGCTTTTCCAGCGACACATTTTCAGCTCTGATCTCCAGCATCTGCAGTCCTCACTTTCTCCTGGATGGAAATCAAGCCGAATTTCTTCGTCCCAGGTGCCAGTCTTCCTTCTGAAATCTTGTTCAGTTCAAGACAGCAAGTTAGGTAGTGTTTCTTTGATAAATCCAGAATATGCGTTGTTGATAATGGGGCACAGTTTAGGAATCAGAATGTGAATTGTACAGAAATTCCAGCAGCAGTTATCCAGTTATAGAGAAAGAATTAATATTCTGTTCAGATTCTGGTTGATGCCAAGGTGTACTTCTCTTTGACAGTTTTCATGTGTATATGTACAGAAATATCTTGCTTTGTGTTAAATACAGTTTCTGAATCTCCTTTTAAGCAAGCCTTACTCCTACTTAGACTGTGTCGTGGAATGGAATGAAAATATGAATACATTTTTCCAATTGCGAGTATAAGAGGTACAGTTAGTAAGTTTTGGGGACCCCAAAATTGGGGGGTGCAGTGGACAGCGAAGAGGGTTACCTCAGATTAAAACAGGATCTGGACTAGATGGGCCAATGGGCTGAGAAGTGGCAGATGGAGTTTAATTGAGATAAATGCGAGGTGCTGCGTTTTGGGAAAGCAAACCTTAGCAGGATTTATACACTTAATGGTAAGGTCCTAGGGAGTGTTGCTGAACAAAGTGACCTTGGGAGTGCAGGTTCATAGCTCCTTGTAAGGGGAGTCGCAGGTAGATAGGATAGTGAAGAAGGCGTTTGGTATGCTTTCCTTTATCGGTCAGAGTATTGGGTACAGGAGTTGGGAGGTCGAGTTGCGACTGTACAGGACATTGGTTAGGCCACTGTTGAAATATTGCGTGCATTTCTGGTCTCCTTCCTATCGGAAAGATGTTGTGAAACTTGAAAGGGTTCAGAAAGATTTACAAGGATGTTGCCAGGGTTGGGGGATTTCAGTTACAGGAAGAGGCTGGGGCTGTTTTCCCTGGAGCGTCGGAGGCTGAGGGGTGACCTTACAGAAGTTTATAAAATTATTAGGGGCATGGATAGGGTAAATAGGCAAAGTCTTTTCCCTGGGGTCGGGGAGTCTAGAACTAGAGGGCATCGTTTAGGGTGAGAGGGGAAAGGTATAAAAGAGACCTAAGGGGCACCGTTTTCACACAGTGGGTGGTATGAGTATGGAATAAGCTGCCAGAGGAAGTGGTGGAGGCTGGTACAATTGCAGTACTTAAGAGGCATTTGGATGAGTATATGAATAGGAAGGGTTTGGAGAGATATTGGTCGGGTGCTGGCAGGTGGGAATAGATTGGGTTGGGATATCTGGTCGGCATGGACTGGTTGGACCGAAGGGTCTGTTTCCATACTTTAAATCTCTATGACTCTGTGACTCTATTTGCCCTCTGTGTTTAACTACTAGGAAAAGATTAGCACTGCTCAGGCTGGAGGTCAGAGTCGAAATCGGTGGTGCTGGAAATGCAAAACCGGTCAGGCAGCATCAGAGCAGCAGCAGAGTCGACTTTTCCAGCAGGAGCTCTTCATCAGGAATCCTTCTCCTCGGATGTTGCCTGACCAGCTGTGCCTTTCCAGCACCACACTTTCAGACTTAGTTTGTCTACTGCCACATACGACAGAGACAGCAACTGAAATTCAACAATGACAAAATTTCAGTTTTCTAAGTATAATGTATTGATGCTGTCAATGTCAATGGATCCAGGGTGTAAACTAATTGACCAAAACTGCTTGCTTTATTATCTCTATTACAGACAATTCTGCCCCTGCAATATGATTAAAAGAACCCATTTATAAAAATTGAGATTTTAGTTGTTATTTAGTTAATACTCATGGAACTATCACAGATAAATACACAAAAGATCTACTGACGCAAAATTCCATTGACCATCGAGATTTTTACGGCAGCGATTAAGATTTTTAATTTTGAGAAACTGGGTGAAGTTATGGAATATACATCTGCACTATGTATGTATATGTATATATATAGTAGGATTCCTGGTGAAGAGATCATGATTGAAGAGTCAACTCTCCTGTTCATCGGATGCTGCCTGACAGGTTGTGCTTTTCCAGCTCCACAATTTTAGACCCAGATCTCTACCATCTGCCGTCCTCCGAGCAGACAAAGCAAAATAGATATGCACAGCACTTGGTTCGAAGACTACATTTCACGTTCTAGAGTTTCGAAACGTTATACACTCATTTATGATTAGTTTGATATCTGAAGAAAGGAGCTTTATTGAAATATATTAACATCGATGTTTTGGAGAGGAAGGATAACACTACCACGTTTTAAGCATGGTTGGAGAAACACAGTAGGTCCGGCAGCATCTGTGAAGAGAGAAACACTGTTAACATTTCAAGTCCGGCCTGTCTATTCTTCAGAACTGAATAATACATTAAAAAAGTGTCACCCCAGACCAGCAACGTTACATAATGCTTTTCTCTCCACGTAAACTGCTGGGATAGTTAAGTTCCTCCAGCCTTCTCTGTATTTATTCTAGAGTTCTAACCACCACAGTAATTTTCCATTCACTCGGTGTCTTATTTGTATTGATCTGTTTTGTGAAGCGGGTTGTCTTGTGGGAGTTCACAACAAGCAAGAGAAATCACGAAGTCGTTGGACGGAATTTAATTGAAAGCATTTTGGGTTTAGTTGGAATGATACCTGACTGGGGACCAAAACATGAATATTCTTTTCATCAAAAACGACGCTGTTCCAAACAATTGAAAGACATGTTTGAGTAGAGTTTGTGAACCTTCGAGACCAGGGGGTCAATTAGAATTCTACAAACGTTTAAAGAAATCTGAGAGTCGAAATTTTCAAATGCAACAGCATTCCAGAAATAGACCTCCCACTTGTCTGGAAAAGAAGTGAAATTATGCTATTGAGACAACAGATCTGCCAGAGAAAAAAACAAATGTAATCTAGACTTGGATCACTTGCATCTTATTTTCTTTCATTGTGATCGTTGCAATCTTTCAAGTCGGGAAACGGTGAGGCAGTTGGATTGCTTTTATGTGCGATTTATTTTTTCCAGAAATAACATTCTCAGGTTAGATGATAAAGAAGTTGATATTGAATGTCTCCGCTCATTAATTTGGCGATTTTTCTTATGTTGTTTTTTGTTGTTATACAATTAGAGAAGAGCATGAAATGCGAACTTCCAAGTTGTACAAATCATTTCAATATTCATTGGAATTATGAATAACTGACTTGTCAATCCACTAATGCATATTTAGAAACTATTAATTTGCAAAAAGAAAGAAAAGACCGAAGCACTTTCAGGAAACAATGTTCAACTCAAAGTTTTCTGTTTAAATTTGACTTGAATTCTTCAGTCCAGAAATCATTCCACTATTAGCGAAAGACTCAAAATCCAACTGCGTGTGTTTTTTTTTCAAATAATAAATGTCACACAAAATGAGAGGAGACTATTTTATTTAACGTCTATATTTTTCAGTTAATACATATTAAATGTTAAGTCGCAGTCAAAGCTGACAACTGTTCTGCGTTTTTGTCACTGTTCGTAATTTATTTTCTTAGATTCCCCAGCTCCATTAATACTGTATTGAATTACGGGGATTTCAGTCGAATTGGAATGACTATGTGAAATCTGAATGAATGCTACCATTAAAGAAAATAACTTGTTCCTGCCCTCCGTGTGTCGCTGAAGCAGACTGGAAATAAATGTGACATCTCGCTAATTGCACCGATTAAACTTGAAGTCGTCAGCAATTGGTGTTAGAATAGAGTATGTCAAACCCCGAAATGTGTAGAGCACTCTCACCAACATTCCACATTGAAAGCCATGTCCGCTACCATGTTGCAATAGAAATATCACGTGAGATAGTAAATAGCGAGTTTTGCTAAGATTTGTAGCTCAGGTTGAGGTTCTGATGGAGGTTTGCCCGCTGAGCGTGTAGATTCATTTCCAGACGTTCCGTCACCCTACGAGGTAACATCTTCAGTGGGCCTCAGGGTAAATGCTTAAAAAAAATCAAATGAATATACATGTTTCAAAATGCCAGAATTATTCATTAATTATATCTTGTCTAGAGTCACGACTAATGTTACTTCTGCAGCCATTGATTGGAACATGCTCCCATCAGCTGTATTGTTCAAAATGATGCAACTGATGTGACATGGATTTTTCGTTTTCCAAAACTGCCCAGTTAGTAACGAACAACAAAAGTGTTCTCTATCACATTAATATAAACAATCAATCTTGTACGATCTTAAGCAGTGCTTCAAAACTGTTTACTGTCTTTCCTAACATCTTTTTCTACTGAATCAACTGAACTCTCGCAATTTTAAGTACCTTGACATGTATTTAACAGTGTGCAAAATAATAGACCAAAATTCTCACGCACGTAGTAATTATGCAACAGTACATGGGAGAGAACAGCCGATACAATGAACGGTTTAAGAATTCTTTAGTTCTGAAATTGTTTTGAGTGTTAGTGCATGACTGAAATCCAGCTGTGTGCTTTTTTTTTCTAATGAGAAGTGTAAAACGAGAGGATAATTATTTATTTAACTTCTATATTTTTCCGATAATACATATTAAGTGTTAAGTCGCATTCAAAAATGACAACTGTTCTACGTTTTATCGCGGTTAGTAATTTGGTTCTCTATATTTCCCTGCTTGACCAATACTGTGCTGAATTATGGAGATTTCAGTCTAATTGGAATTGCTTTGTGAAATCTAAATGAACGTACTAATGCAGAGAGAAAAAAAACAAGTTGTTCCTGCCTTTCTCATGTAGCTGAAGCAGACTGGAAATAAACTTGACATCTCGCTAATTACACCGATTATACTTGAAGTCGTCAGTCAGCATCCCGTGTTTGAATAGAGTATGTCAAGACTAAGTGTGTGGAGTACAGTAATTACACCAACTCTCAACTCATTCCACATTGAAAACCATGTTCTCCACCATAGAACATTACAGCGCAGTACAGGCCCTTCGGCCTTCGATGTTCCGCCGACCTGTCATACCAATCTGAGACCCATCTAACCTACACTATTCCATGTACGTCCATATGCTTCTCCAATGATGACTTAAATGTACATAAAGTTGGCGAATCTACTACCGTTGCAGGCAAAACATTCCATATCCTTACTACTCTCTGAGTGAAGAAACTATTTCTGACATCTGTCCTATATCTATCATCCCTCATTTTAAAGCTATGCCCTCTCGTGCTCACCGTCACCATACTTGGAAAAAGGCTCTCGCGGTCCACCCTATCTAACCCTCTGATTATCTTATATGTCTCAATTAAGTGACCTCTCAACCTTCTTTCTAATGAAAACAACCTCAAGTCCCTCAGCCTTTCCTCATAAGACATTCCTTCCATACCAGGCAGCATCCTAATAAATCTCCTCTGCATCCTTTCCAAAGTTTCCACATCTTTCTGACCAGAACTGTACACAATACTCCAAGTGTGGCTGCACCAGAGCTTTGTACATCTATAGCATAACCTCCTCGTTCCGGAACTCGATCCCTCTATTAATAAAAGCTAAAACATTGTATTTCCATATTGCAATAGAAGTATCATGAGAGCTAGTAAATGTTTTAAAAGCTAATCAAGTGGACATACGTGCTCCAAAACACCAGAATTATTTATTAAATACATCTTGTATAGAGTCACGGCTGATATTACTCCAGCATCCTTTGGTTGGAACAGTGCTCCCGTAAGATGCATTGTTCAATGACGTGACTTGGATTTGGCGTTTTCCAAAACTGGTGCAATTCGCAAGGTACATCAAAAGTGTGATCTATCGCCTTAAAGTAAACAACCTATCTTGTATAATCTAACACAATCCTTCAAAATAAAATGTGATCCCTATTATCTTTTTCTACCAAATCAACCGAGCTCTGGCAATTTTAAGTCTCTTGACATACAGGTAACAGTGTGCAAAATAACAGACCAAAATTCTCACAAACTTAAAAATTATGCAGCAGCACATGGGAGAGAACAGCCGATATAGTGAGCGGTTTAAGTAAATGAAAATTAAAAGTTTGAGAAAGAGGTGAGGCTGAAATTTGATTAAGTTGAATAAGGACAAAATTCCAGTGAACGCACCAGCCTGCAGGACATTGTTTTAGATTTTTGTTCCTCATTTTACATGACTAACTACATTCTTAAAGGAGCAAGCATTAAATATTCTGCATTGAACTGAGGGGATGTTGCCCACACATCATAAACACGGGAAAGAATGGATCAGTTCGATGAATGCAGGTTATACGAGAATCTGTACAGCAGGGACAGAATGAATCAATGCATAGGGGAAGTGACCATTTTTCAACACACTGTACAGGGCGGTGCATCTTCTCTTAAATCGTGAAAGTAGAGTTAAAACACCGAGATTGAAAACAGTTCATTCGGGGTTTACGGATTATTTGAAATTTGCACGGGAAAACAAATCACCGGAAATTGAAAATGATCAAAGTTTGTCGCATAATCTGAGAAACGTTAAATTTATTTAAATTCCCAACAAGTTTCGATTCCTGCTTGACCTTACGAGGGGAATACAATATCTTATTAATGAACGTCATTAACAGGGCAAACTCAGTACATTTGAGTCTTTAAAAAATACAGAATGGGTTCATCATCATCCTGTCCCCAGTGCAGTTGAATATATATGTATGTACTGGAGTGACAATTTGAGCGCAACAAGGAAATGAAAGGGAACTAATTAAGCTGGTTGTTCAAAGAGATAGCGTTGACCCACCGGACCCAGTGACCTCCTTCCTGTGTTTTGTCCAAGGGAAGTGTTTGTCGGCAGTTACATATTAAACTGTCTCTTTTGATGCATGGTATGACTGCATGTTTAGGAATTGGTGAAATTGAGAATTGCTGCTTTTCATTGTTGATGACTGAGCCTTGTGATGCTGCTGCCTTGCAGACACAGGAACAGTGAGAAGCCGAATGTTTAAGATACCAAATGCGACACTTAAGTCGAATTGGAGAGTTACTCGCTGACGAAATACTGTCAGTTGCTGTTTATTTCAGCACTGTTGATCGAGCAAAAATCTTAGTATCCTGAAACCCTTTGATGGGGGCGCCTTGCTTTAGCCGCTAGGAAATATTAATGCTCTCTTCAGGAATAACGTTGAGTAGGTCGGGAGTGCAGCAGCAAGCAGAGCAATTAGTCATTTTGTGAAACATTCACACTGCCCCAACACATCCCAAAGAGGCTCACCACAGGTCCCAATGTGTTGGGTTGTCGTTGTCCGTGTCTGTGTGAAAACTTTGAAGATAAATTTAGAAGAAATAAATGGCAGCATTTGTTTGCTCCAGAAATTATATTTTCTGATTTATAAGTATTACATGAAACTATGATTTCTCATTTCCAGGTATCACTTACTTCTCAATGTAATGATAATACTCCACCCCAGTTTGTTTGATCTGTTTAATTCATGTCGAGGTGTTGCATTGCTTCCTAACACTATAATTCTCATCCGTCTATTTCAGGTAGACTTGTCGACACTCAGGCCGATTTGAGAGGTAATTGCATGTTATTTTAATAGAGCATGGAATCCCTACACTGGGGTTTATCTGTTCAGACGCGAAGCTGTGGTGATAGTCTCCATGCATTAGTGTTCGTTTGTTAACCAGCTCTTTGTTTATAACTGAGAGGGGGAGGCATTACTGCTGAAGGTCTCCAGTTCAAGTATTCCTGGACAACAGAGTGTGAAGCTTTATCTCCCACACGCAATGCTGTCCTCAAAGACAGAGACAAAGAATGGGGAGAATGTGAAAGATTAATTCCCATCCACACCGCAGTACTCAGATACAGAGACAGTGAATAGAGACGGTGTGAAAAGCCAGCTGCACACAGAGTGCTGCTGTTGGAAACGTATTCAAATTACTTCACTCACTCGTGAGCGCTGACATTGTGCGCACATCACCGCGCATCCCGCAACGTTTCCGGCTGTGATAGACACAGTACTGTTTCATTTTATGATGCTCCCAGGGGTGATCGGTTGAGCCTTCCTGCCAATCATTGCTGAGAACGATAGAACCCAGACCATTATTGACCCCGCCCCTTCGGTTTCCCTGAAGTTCAAGTGTTTTCTGAACACTTGCCTTGATGGTGGCAGCTCCAACAGCAGTCGAAATGCTCATCACCACCCAGGGACAAAGCAACCCCTCCTTAATTGGCACTACATCCACAAACTTCAACTCTCTCCATCACCAACGCTCAGTGCAGCAGTGTGCATGATCTACATGATGCACTGCATATACACCAAAAATCTTCAGACGGCACCTTTCAAACTCGCGACCAGTTCCGTCTAGGAGGGCAATGGCAGACAGTACATGGGAGCAGCAATCCCTGCAATTTCCCCAAAGGCACTCACCATCAGGACTCGTAATCATGTCGCCGTTCCTTCAATGTCGTCGATCAAAATCCGGAAAGTCCCTCGCTGAGGGACATTGAGGGTCTACAAACAGCAAATGGACTGCAGCGGTTCGAAAAGGCTCGGGAGGATGTTGACCCAAGTGGTGATGTTCACTTTGCACAGATGGAATAAATTCCCACATTGTCCTGTTGAGATAATTTTCTCAATGGGGCCATTTGACGAACTCTCCCTTTCTGTGATGAATACCATTTTATAAAATACCCTTCCCCTTTCAGCATTCCCAGTTGGTGTTTTGCGTTATTTTGTAGCAGAGTGCATTTCTCCCATACCCTGACCCTGATTGCTTGGTGAATGGGGGGTAACGGCTCTGGTGCGCGTTTTCATGCTTGTAACTTGTTAACCTTCGTTTCTATTTTTGCATCTTACAGAGGCATTTCGTCTGAGACTTGAGAATGGGGGCGGTCGTTGTGCTGGTCGATTAGAGATTGAATTCAATGGACAGCGGTTTACTGTCAATCATAATGAATGGGACCTTCCGGATGCTACTGTTGTGTGTCGGCAGCTGAACTGTGGTACCGCTGTGTCTGCTCTCGGTGGGGCTCACTTTGGACCAGGATCCGGACTCGTTATATACTTGGGCATTGAGTGCAAAGGGACCGAACGTATGGTGTTGGAGTGTCCAATAAGCAGAATTGATAACAACGGCACCTCACACGACAATGATATTGGTGTCATCTGTTCAGGTAAAAATCTACTGTCATTTCTATGTAATTTAATCACAATCCAGTGCTGTGAAACTAGAAGTGGATATGATAGCAGAATGAAAACTGCCCAATAATTATAAACAGAATAACAATGGAATTTATTTCATTGGATTTATTCGGTATCGTCATATAATGTGTTGAACATTTGAAGGCAATGGGAGAGGTGAGTACCTGTTACTGTTTACGCTCCTGTGAAGGGGAAGGAGAGGTGTCCAAAGTGATGTCACTTGAAGCCAAATCGAAAGATACCCCCCTGGAACTATCACATTTACAACCCAATTTATAATGAGACTCGACACTGTGTTGGCGAGCAGAATCACTTGTCATTTATCTTTAGCCTGAAAGTCGTTTTCTCTTTGACGAGCTGAGGATCAGGATTCTGGTGATGAACACAAGTGAGATTGACAGGGCTGCAAACTCACACTGATTGACGGAATCATTTGTATCCAGAGATTTCAGATCTGCCATTAATCTGATGAATGTTCTTCCGTCAATAATATGAATTGGTATTGTTTGTAGTCGTTATGATTCAATGTTTCTCTTTTCAGACCACATCATTCCGAGGTTGGTCCCTGGAAATTCCCAATGCTTCGGCAGACTGGAGGTCCTGTTTGGTGACACCTGGAAAACAGTGTGTGGTCTTGACTGGGATTTGAAAAACGCTAATGTGGTCTGTGCGCAGCTTCATTGTGGAGTGGCAGTGTCTGTTTCAAGCTCTGCTCATTCTGGCGGCAGTACTGTGCTCATGGGGACTGAGGTGTTTAAATGTACGGGCAATGAGACTCAGCTGGGGAAGTGCCCTTGGTCTTCAACCACGCACCAGGATTGCATTGGACACAACAGTGTCACCCTGATATGTTCAGGTGAGGACAGATGTAATGGAGAAAGAGGGACGCATTTCGCTTTAATGTTTGCAAAAGTAATACTGCTGGCATTGCTGACATTGCTCTAACTGTGCCAGATTTTAAACAGTGCTTGTAGTTTCCAAACTAGTCAAGCAACTAGCTGCAATGTGGCATAGTGAACACGCAATTATTGGGACATAAGGTAGTTCAAAAATATTGCAATTGTGTTGGAAAAGAGATTTCGTCAAGTTTGTAAACTGTCTGCACTCAACATGTTTTATTGTCTCCATTGTGTAAACGTCGAATCATTAAGATAGTAGTGAGCAGGTGTTAACGTAGGTAAATTGAAGTGAATATCAATTAAATTCATGTCAGGCTTTTCTTTTAACTTTTCCGGCCCCCCTTAACATTTTTGAACAGTGTATCTAAACTGTTTAAAATAATGAAACAGCACTCTCTCCGACAAATTCTTCAGCATGCATTTACAGCTCACAATACTTCATCATATAACATTTGTCATCATGGACATTTGTTCAACCATCGCATTCTGAACGTAACATGGCGTCTGGAGGCGATCCTACGCATTCCGTCACCATCACGTCGGTTTGAACTTACCTTTCTTAAGACCACTGTGTAATTTATAATAGTGTCCATATGATCAGTTATCCAATTCAGTGTCATTCCAATGCACACCACACCTCTTGCCCTAACCTTAACCTTTGTGCCTATTACTCTTCCAAAGATCGGCTAACGGAAGTAATTTATTTTCCTCAGCTGACTTATTTGAGCAGTCACATTCTCGGGTAACTTCAGCTCCATTGTTTCAATGCAAACGACAGCTGGTCTCATACAATCTTCTCGAAAATAGAAGCGTCGTTGTATGTCTACTCCAGTATCGCTTGCTCGTATCTCCTCAAAGACCATGACATCCTTTGTGAATAATGTGTTGTACATAATTGTACACACCGCTTTTTATTATCCTAAAGACAACTGGATAACAATCAACGTGGCTTCTCTGCTTCTGCAGTAACTAACTCTAACTCCACATTGAAGTTAAAGTTGCAAAGCTGATTAGCGTGTCATGTATTGTATCAACTTGAAGCCCTCAGCCCTTCTTTCTATACGCACTTATTCAAAATCCGAATAGAGAAAAAGTGAAACCTCCACATACAGATTTCCTGTCACTTTCCTGGCTGCCAGAATATGCCCCCTAATGCTTTTTTGAATTAAGTCCCATTTGTCACTTGTCTATCCGTTCTGCCGTCCTTTCATTGCCCGACTAAAGTTGATAGCTACCATCCTTAATGGTTTGAACACATTAATGTCTTGTATCATGAGCTATTACTTTGCATCTTAATGCAAACTTGGGAAATCCCTTCTTTCAAAACCACAAATGTGAGGCTGTTATTAGTATCCTTACTATGCTTTTAAACGTCATGAATGTCTCAATTATCTTAAACTGCTAAACTCCCTTGTTGACCATATTTAATTGAAGTGCTTTAATATCGAAAATATTGGTAACTTCTGCCATTCGAGTCGCATTGGAGTGCAGCATTTCCGACGGAGATCCAGTAACTCAGTTGGCCGAATGGCTGGGATGTGATGTAAGTTGATGCTGACAGCATTGGTGCAATACCTACTGGGTCTGAACTTGGCCTGAATGTCTCCATCGTTCGCCCTTCAGCTGCTTAGTGGTAACCTTCAGGCTCAATCGCCATCAGTTTGTCTCTCTCTCTCTCTCACGAGCGTGTAGTTATATGATCATCTTGACTTTGGTGACTCCTCCTTCAAAGCTAATCCAACTTCGCGAGCACTCATCACCAAATGCAGCACAGATTTTCACTGAGCATAGAGTGTTAAAACGCATCCTCATTATTTAAATTCGACAGGACTCGGCATGAGTCATCACAAGCAGTCTGTTAGGAAGATTATTTCACTGTGAGTGTTACAAGCAGGTTCGTGAAGTAAACGTAATTATTTTAGAACATTGAACAGTGCAGCACAGAACAGGCCCTTCAGCCCACGATGTTGTGCCGACCACTGATACTCATGAATGCACCCTCACATTTCTGACCATACGCATGTCCAGTCGTCTCTTAAATGTCCCCAATGACCTTGCTTCCACAACTGCTGCTGGCAACGCATTCCATGCTCTCACAACTCTCTGTGTAAAGAACCCGCCTCGGACATCCCCTCTATAGTTTCCTCCAACCAGCTGAAAACTATGACCCCTCGTGTTAGTCCTTTCTGCCCTGGGAAATAGTCTCTGGCTATCGACTCTACCTATGCCTCTCATTATCTTGTATACCTCAATTAGGTCCCCTCTCCTCCTCCTTTTCTCCAATGAAAACAGTCCGAGCTCAGTCAACCTCTCTTCATAAGATAAGTCCTCCAGTCCAGGCAGCATCCTGGTAAACCTCTTCTGAACCCTCTCCAAAGCATCCACATCTTTCCTATAATAGGGCGACCAGAACTGGACACAATATTCCAGGTGCGGTCTAACCAAAGTTTTATAGAGCTGCAACAAAATCTCACGACTCTTAAACGCAATCCCCCTGTTAATGAAAGCCAAAACACCATATGCTTTCTAAACAACCCTGTACGCTTGTGTGGCCATTTTAAGGGATCTATGTACCTGCACACCAAGATCCCGCTGTTCCTCCACACTGCCAAGAATCCTATCCTTAATCCTGTACCCAGCTTTCAAATTTGACCTTCCAAAATGCATCACCTCGCATTTATCCAGGTTGAACTCCATCTGCCACCTCTCAGCCCATCTCTGCATCCTGTCAATGTCCCGCTGCAGCCTACAACAGCCCTCTATACTATCA
>NC_057753.1:14973769-15008997 GCF_004010195.1 Chiloscyllium plagiosum
AAAGCCGTGTTGACTGCATTTAATCAAGCCATGCTGTTCCAGATGGTCATAAATCCTATACCTCAGAATCCTTTCTAACACCTTGCAGACGACAGACGTGAGACTGACTGGTCTGTAATTGCCGGGGATTTCCCTATTTCCTTTCTTGAATAGAGGAATTACATCTGCCTCTCTCCAGTCCTCAGGTACGACTCCAGTGGAGCGCGATGATGCAAAGATCTTCGCAAGTGGCAAAGCAATTGCATTTCTCGTTTCCCGAAGCAGCCGAGGAAAAATCTGCTCCGGGCCTGGCGACTTGTCAATCTTAGTGTTTGACAAAATTTTCAGCACATCAGCTTCCTCGATCTCTATCCATTTTGAAGAAATTAAATCTCTGTTATTAGGATGTTGCACGGATAAGATGCTATTGGTTTTCTCTTTTGCATCTTGCAGAGTGTCTGTAATAATAGGGATTTGCAAACACTTGTAATTTGTTTGGTCCAAAACAGGAAACCATGGACTCCGGTTGGTTGGTGGGGAGCACCGGTGCTCTGGGCGAGTGGAGGTCCTGCACGGGGAGCAGTGGGGAACGCTGTGTGGTGATTACTTTGACGCACAAACCGCCAGCGTGGTCTGTGAGCACCTTCAGTGCGGGACTGCAAAGTCGATACCCAAAGATGCTCGATTTGGGAGGGAAGCCGGGCCAATGTGGAAACAAAACTATAAATGCCGTGGAAACGAGAAACGATTGGGGGACTGCACAGTTTTGCACGAGGAAAATTTCAACTGTTCCCATGGAAATGTGGCCAATGTCATATGTTCGGCTGTGTCTGGTAAGTCTGGCAGATGTCCTTCCTGACGAAAGATAATTAAGTGGATACGCTTTTGGATCAAGTGATGCTGGTTTCAATGTCATCATTACTCAGACAAAATTTCCGTTCTAGATTACCCACTGAATTTGAACTCCACCAGCTACCATTCTGAAATGTGTGAGAAATACTCTTTCCGCACGACCACTTTCCCTCATGTTACTGATCAAGGTGTAATGCTTGTTATAACGCAACGATATTCTGAGATAGGACAGCTGACATTTTTACTTAACTTTGTCATAAATCCCACACTTGGTTTTTCAAATTTTTAACGTTTCATAAATACCATCTAAGATGACAATTATTTTTCAGAACTTCTGCACGTATCTAGATCGTTCATCAAACGTCAAGTCTGTCTCTCTGTCCAAGGATGTTTTCAGACTCATGGGGTGTTGAAGAAAATTCTGTTCGTGCATCTGAAGTCGTGTGGGCCTCTGAGTGATAACACTCGGACGTATAGGTAGCGCGTCGGGAGAGTTTGCAAAATCAGAACAGACGTGCTAAAAATAGATAATTTGACAGCTTTGAGTGGAATTCTCACGAGTGTTGCCTCTGACAAAGTATAGCAAATCGGCCACCGTGCATTAGGGATAACCAGGGAGCATTTCAATTCCCTCTTTGTGAGATCAGTCCCACCACTACCCAACAATCACAGGGTACGTCATTTCCCCATTGTTCCACATTTACCAGCCGTGTTACTCCACAGCTTTCTCGAATGGTTGGAAAGGGAAGGTGATGCAAAACTATTGGAGAAGCCGTCACTGACGATTTTTAAAATCATAATTTTCGTTCGATTGTTAATTCTCGTTGTTCTCAATAAATCTCATGTTACAGATGAGAATTTCTGGCCAAGACTAGTGAATGGGGGAAGCCGCTGTGATGGCCGAGTTGAGATTTACTACAACGGTAGCTGGGACACAGTGCAAGACACCCTGTGGGATCTGAGTGAAGCTGACGTTCTCTGCAGACAGCTCGAATGTGGACATGCTTTGGAAACGTATAACACCTCAAAATATGGAGACAGTAGTGAGCGTGGGACCGTACATAGTGTCCAGTGTCACGGACAGGAATTGCTTCTCCGGGACTGCAATATCTCCAACACATTGAATCAGTTTGTCTCCGACAGCACTGATGTTGGCGTCCTCTGCTCAGGTGAGGAGACAGTTCACAGCTAAACATTTCTTGTTGCAGCTGTGCAAAACTCTGGTGTGGCAACTTTGGAGTATTGCATACAGTTCTGGTCACCACATTGTGGGAAGGATGTGGAAGATTTGGAAAGGGTTCAGAGGCGATGTACGAGGATGTTGCCTCGAATGGAGGGAAGGTCTTATAAGTAAAGGCTAAAGGACTTGAAGCTGTTTTTGTCAGAGATAAGAAGTTTGAGAGGAAACTTAATTGAGACAGGAAAGATTAGATCGGGTGGACAATGAGATCCTTTTTCCTCGGAATGTGATGGCCAGCACGGGAAGACATCATATAAAATTGAGGGGAGATAGGACAGATGTTAGAGGTAGTTTATTTCCTCAGAGTGTAGAAGGGACGTGGAACACTCTGCTTGCAACAGCAGTGGGTTCACTGACTTTAAGGGCTTTTAAGTGGTCAATGGATAAACATGTGAACGAAAATGGATTAAATGGACAAATATATGAATGAAAATGTAGTAGGGTAGGATATTTAGTCTTCAGATTGTTTTCAGTGGTCAGCACGACACTGAGGGCCGAAGGGCCAGTACTGTGCTGTAATGCTCATGTTCTATGTTTTAAACCTGCTGTAAGATATCAAATCAGATTTCGTTCTTCTGAGCAGATTGAAAATGTGCTGGAATTGTTCTTCCGTATTACCCAGAACAATGATTTAACACTGTGGTGGAAGCAGTCATGGACCAGATGGATGCTTGTGAGGAACTCAGCATTTTTTGCAAGATAAAAACCAAAACAATTTTATGATTCAGAAAGTAAAACTGACACAGATATATGAGAGAGTCGTTAGTATGGGGAGATGTTTCAGGATGAATATCTAAACTTGTTCACTACGGGCTGAAGTTCGTATTTGATGCACAAGAAGACACATTCTGTATTCAACAGTTGTCTTGAGATAATTAGCACAGGAAACTGATTTGAAAAGACGCATGGGGTATAAGTGCATAGAGGATAGAGGGCTTGTGAGGATACACCGAATACAAGAGACCAAGACATAAATGTTGACACGGATTTGTGAAGGGTAGGTCTTGCCTTTGCACAAGAAGACACATTCTGTATTCAACAGTTGTCTTGAGATAATTAGCACAGGAAACTGATTTGAAAAGACGCATGGGGGATAAGTGCATAGAGGATAGAGGGCTTGTGAGGATACACCGAATACAAGACACCAAGACATAAATGTTGACACTTCAAGGCAACTATGACCATGTGACTATTTTTCCATCGCAACCATTTCCATCTTGTTATCATCGTCTCCTGCCATGCAATAAGTCGAAAGGTGAATTATTCTGTCCTGAATCAAGACTTTTCCATTTGACCAGGAGGTGAGTTTCCTGTCCATGCCATATCTAAAGCCCTTCGTTTGCACCATTTTAACATTGGTTAACCTCACCTTTAATTCAACTGATGTACAGCTGAGATTCGCATCCTGTTGCCTGGACTAATCCATTGCTCTCCGACTACCTCCCCCCATGTTACCTTCTGGAAACCTGTGTTAATTAATAACTACTGTGTCCTTGAGCAATCTCAGTCTATGTCTGGTTCCTTAATTGCCATGTGCACAGTGCTGTACATTCCGTCGCAGTTAACATAGCTAATAAATTCCTATCACTCTGACCATTGTTTCCCACTTAATGTACCGATCATTGAATTCCTACGATAGGCTTAGTGATATACTTAACAGCAGGTAATACGATTGCCTAAGTCTGCCAGTATCGAGATTCCTCTTCGAAACCCCCCTTTGTCTTCACCTGTCTTTACTTCAACCTGAAAAGCTAACACTTGGTTATGTTTTGTATATTGTTGAGCAGCTTTATATGAAGTTTGGAGCAGTGTCCCTTATGTCTCTGTGTTGTAATGTTTTATTCTGATTTACCTGTAGTTTTAAATGTTGAAGTTGAAGGACGTATGAGACAGGCTTTATATCGGGCGTAATGTGATGGGTGCAGTCAAATGACAATCAATTGGTCAAGACATATATTGAGACGTTCATGCAATAATTATTTGATAAAATCATTTTATTGCTGCACATTCATGGGAAAATAACTGATTTTATCGATTAACATTGACAGCTGTTGCATTTCATGCTTTTATGCACATTTCACAGGAAAATATGAAACCGCATTTTGCCTGATTCTATGCATAATGCTGGAATGAACAAACAGGGCAGTGGGGATTGAAACTGAAATCGTCTGTGTTATTGTCTAACAGAACACATCCAGTTAAGGCTGTCAGATGGATGGACCCGCTGTGCTGGTCGATTGGAGATTTACTACGGAGGCATATGGGGCTCCGTGTGTGATGATGCTTGGGATGAGATAGATGCTCAAGTGGTTTGTAAACAACTAGGTTGTGGAAAGACCCTGGATATGACACCGCATTTTTCCTTTGAACCCGGCTCAGGCCCAATTTGGTTGAAAGATGTGAAGTGTTCTGGAAACGAATCACTTCTTTGGGAATGCCCGTCAGCACAATTGGGTCAGCAAGACGACTGTTCTCATAAAGAGGATGTGAGAATTGTATGCTCAGGTAAGAAGACTCAGTGTTCTTGCTCTCCTTCAATGCAATATCCAATGATTCATACAGCATCAATCTCGTGAATTTGTGAGGATGCGCAACTGAGGCAGCATTTAAAAGCAGTGGTTCATGTCATGTCCATATTGCACAAAGTGATCAGAGCCATTATTTTATCTATACTGAACAATCTTTCGATGAAACCAAATCTCTATCTGACACGTGCAGAGCCAAGCGTCAAAGGCGCAATTGAGGTCCATTGTCACGACTCAGAGTGAATTAAATACTCTCCAAATTGATTTATTTGTAATAAACTCTAATTTATGATCTTCAGACTTGTACTCAGAGACTAGAAATGTGGTTTTTATCTAAATATAACTCAATCGTGTCACTTTTCTACAACAGTTTGATGTTTATTTTGTGATATCACAGCATAATCAACCAAATAATTTCCACTGAACAGAATTAATTTTTTCCTCACTCATTACCGTGTATCTTTTCCATTGCAAATGATGCACAGTACTTGCCTTTTGAGCGATTTTTCGGAACTGTAACTCCGTAATTTGTTGTCAATCAGAATGCTTGAAATTGCTTCTGGGTCACCAAATGCAAATTGTTGCTCGCAATATTAAACCGCCATGACGTCTTCACCAGTTCAAAAAATGGATCGCCACTCTCAGTATTCTGAAAATCTGACAATCTACTTTGAACACAGACCTTCCTTTTTCTGTGAGGTTTATTCTCTACTATTTTTGCACGTTCAATCACTTCAAGGTTCCAGTCGGACATTTTTGAAAGACTTCTGAAACTACATGCACGGTCCAGGTTTTTTTGTCCTGCGTCTACTTGGTATTTCCACAAATTCTTAACGACGTTTCCCAAGTTATAGTGTGCACCATATTCATATGTCTCACTTGAGTTGCACCTCAGAGGGTAGTCACAGGTATGTACTGAAGACGTTGTCAATCTCTCAATTTGGTTACCTGTTATTGCATGAACAGAACACAAGGAGGTACGGTTGGCGAATGGAAAGCATCGCTGCCAGGGGAGAATAGAAGTGTTCGACAATGGGACCTGGGGAACGGTATGCTTGGAAAATCCAGATGGACGGAGTGCTGAACGAATTTGTGAAGATTTCGACTGTGGTGACCTTTTGTCCATTGATTTTGACGCTCAGTCATTCGGAAAAGGGACGGGACCTGTTTGGCTCGGTGGGTTGGAGTGTCTGTCGCACAGGTCGGCTGTGCGGCAATGTCAGGCAGATCCCTGGGGCCGTTGCAGCTCTGGACAGTTGGAAAATGCAGGTGTCTTTTGTTCAGGTAACACAACAAACTTTCTCAAGGTCTGGCTGTCATTTCAGTAGTGACTTCCAATGAGCTCATCATGTTTCTCCCCTTAACAGAGAGAAATGTGACAAAGGAGCAGAGCCTCAATTCAAATTCCTGCGATCAACGATCAGGTGCGTCCTCTTAATGAGTGCGTCAGCTCTGGGAATGGGGTTTCTGCTTTGCACTTCGTTCAATAATAATCAATTCTTTGCCACAGAGCCACAACACAGCGTGCGCCTGGATGGAGGACGCAGCAACTGTTCTGGGAGAGTGGAGATCATGTGCGATAAACGTTGGGGCACGGTGTGTGGTGATTCCTGGGATATAACTGACGCCAATGTTGTCTGCAGACAGATGGGATGTGGGTTTGCTGTATCGGCCGGAGGAGGGGCCCCGGTCTCCCTGAGTGAAGGTGTGATCTGGCAGAATGATGTGAAGTGTAAGGGAAGTGAATCCTTTCTCTCCGACTGTCTCTCCCCAGCCCCAGCTCAAATGGAGTGTAATCACAAGGAAATTGCCAGTGTGATTTGCTCTGGTAAGAACAAAGCTGACTGGCGCCGACCCGTGGTTATTAAATGCTGAAAATTAGTGCTAGCCTTTGTCATCCTAAATTAAGTTTCACGTTCATGAATATTTATGCAATCTCTTCCACAGAATTCGAGTTGTTGCTGACTTCCCCTTCACCTCCACCTGCGGGTATTTAACATTGTTACTTTTATTAATATTTATGTCAGCGTTACTTTCATGGCTAGTGGCATTGACGCTCTTGGCATTTTTCGATTTCCGAATTTATGTCAATGTTTTCTTATTGTTGAATTCTTTCGAACCTTACACGCAGATTGTATCTAATATGAATTTCTCTGCAATCTCTTCTTCAAGGACAGGAAAGTAAACCTATTTCTACACCTGTTGTCGTCGGCCTAACCTTGGGAACCCTGTTAATCTGTGAGTTGTTCGCACTACTGGTGGTAATGCAGAGAAAGTTAGAAATGAAAGGTGAACCTCATATCTACTGACTGAGCTTACACTGAGACTGTTTTATACTTCCATATGGTATGGGGGCTGTTGCATTTTTATGGCAACTCTCCATTACTTGGCTTCAATTGTGGTGATTGTGGGGCGTTTTCTAGATACTTGCTTTCTTCAAGAAGCTTGACCCGTTGAAATGTTAAATTTAAAATTGAGGCAAAGATAAAACTCTTCAACAATGTAAATAGGCGCTAAAATGTGATACAAATCACATCAAATATTTATCAAGTTCTTTCACATCTATAGAGAGAACAAAATGTAAAATTAGCGTGGTGTTCTCCCGAATTATTGTCAATAAGAAGGAAATGCAATGACTAAATCACTCTTATTTTTCCGTTTGCATGTACATGACATTCCAGAACAATTTACTCATCATTGCACTGTGTCTACAAGATCCATTAAGGCGTATACACAGTGCGCTAGTTATTTATTCATCAGTTAGTTTTATAGTTCTTCACTTCTTGGATGCTGATGGCAGAACCCAAGATCAGCGTAAAGATTAAGATTTTTTTTGTTCGTTCAGTCATCCAACAACTGGCTTCTCGTCACTGATGAGATGACACTTGTTCACATTTTACACAGGCTTCAAAGGATTTACCTTGGAGCAATTCACCTCTTGATGCCCATAACAATAAAGACGAATAACAAAAGATATATTTTTGAATACTTTTGTACGTTTTCTTAAGTTTAGTTTGTATTAGCAAACAAAAGCATGCACTTAATTTATCATTTTCAATGTTAGTAAGGTTCTCCTGATTTCACGTTTCTCACGTTATTGCATCCGACTAATTACAATAAATACACACTTATCTGATTACAACACCTGAAATCTAATAAAGATACTTGCCCCCCGCCCCCCTTTTTTTGCTACGTTTATCTTCAGCATTGAATTGTGACCTCCTATGGTCATCCACATTCTTAAGCAATTGTCTACAAATTATCGGTAGGTTCTCCACGTTATTAAGTTGAGAAATTTTAATTTCAGTCGTCAGTGCAAGATTGTGAGCTGAGAATGGTCTTAAATAAGCATTTATATAAGTAAAATTCGAATAGAACTGGCCAGACACATCCCAACAAGCAGCATCTTACTTTGTGTGGTTAACATCGTAAGTATCAGTGATCTTTCCACGTTGTGCGAAGATTCACTTCTCCAGGACTGCATGAACTACAACTCTTCACACTAATGTAGCTTCGGAGGTAAACACCATGTTGCTGCGAGTGGTCAGCTACAAATGCTGAGCTGTATATTTTTCTTTCAACAGAACCTCACACTGGCGACAGAGACCCCAATCTTGGTTTGTACCAAGGAATTTATGAAGAAATTGAAGATATTCCCCCTGCACAGAAGACGGATCCGAAACATGGATCAGGTACGTATTTCCTAATTTATAGTCAGTCATAATTCGATAAGGATGGCTTTCATCCAACTTCCAGTTTTCAATCATCAGTGAACTGTAAGGACATGATTAGTTATCAATTAATTGTGTTGAAAGTTATCACAGTGAATGAATCACAGTCTGTGTTGAATGAGATGAAGAATTGCACTTTGACAATTCTCACTGCCTTTCATTCCAGAAACATTATTTCTGACATTTGTAAATACCAACAGAACTATCCTTTCTAATTCGATACTGGCTCCACTCTGATTACTTCAGATAACTGAACACTAAATTCATTCCCTGACTTATTTTGCAATGATAAAATTATTGTCACGACTCTCAGTTACACAGCACCTAATATTGCAAGTTAAGCTGAGGAATTCCTATGCAAATAGATACGAACAATCACAGAGGTGCAAACAGTGCAGACCGAAGCGCTTTGGTTCATCGTGTCTACACCAGTTCTAAGATCTATAAATAGCACTAAAACGAGATGTTTGACTTCTATAATGTTTCGTGATTGATAATGTGGGATGCATATATATGTAACAAATGCATAGACGCGATTCCTGCCCACCAAGAGTGCAAAAAACCCCAATGGGGAGGATTCCCTTGTGAATCTGGTGACGCAGATTGAGATGCATCAACTAGAAAATAGAATAAAATAAACAACGGGAGATTGTGATCTTTGACCTAAGAATTGTGACTATAAAAATGGAAAGCAACATTACATGATCTGAGATAAAAATGATTGATTAATATTTCCAACACAGAATACTACAGAAATTAAAATTAAATAAAAGCATTCTCAAAGATTGGCACACTGCCATAATCAGATGAGTTTAAAGAACATTTAATAGATTAAAGAAATTTAGATTGTTTTACAGAAATAATAACACTTAAAGACAAATTGGACAACATTGAAAGTAGTTGTCAGGGAAACTGAAGCAATTCAATTTACTTGATCATATACGCTTAACAAATGTCAAAGACTACAAATTAGGTGATTAAGTGTATTGTGTGTAAAATTGTGTGATCGTTGTGAGAACTGAAATTTGTTTCCAACCTCTCATCACAGCGATTTTGCATTGCAATTCACCTTAAAGCGGTGCAATTCGTGCTTCGAGGGCTTTCCCATAATATGCTCCATTGACGGTATTCTGGCTGTCATTACCGTGATGATAAAATAATGATGTTTTCTTATTTTAACGCTCCTCCATTAGATGTAAAACCATTGTCTACTACGCTGAGAGATATAGGATTCGACCTTGATCGTTTTGCTCAGTGAGCCTGCTCTGTTCGTCAATTGCGGCTGACAGGTTTCTCAAACCCAATCTCCTGCCATTTCCCTGGAAGCTTTTGTTCTCTTACTCATCACGGAGCTAATTGTCTCCACCTTGAAGACACTCAGTGACCTCGCCTCCACAGCCTCAGTTCTAATATCTATAAATAGCACTAAAACGAGATGTTTGACTTCTATAATGTTTCGTGATTGATAATGTGGGATGCATATATATGTAACAAATGCATAGACACGATTCCTGCCCACCAAGAGTGCAAAAAAACCCAATGGGGAGGATTCCCTTGTGAATCTGGTGACGGGCATTGTGATGCATCAACTAGAAAATATAATAAAGTAAACAACGGGAGATTATGACCTTTGACCTAAGAATTGTGACTATAAGAATGGAAAGCAACATTACATGATCAGAGATAAAAATGATTGATTAATATTTCCAACACAGAATACTACAGAAAAGAAAATTAAATAAAAGCATTCTCAAAGATTAGCACACTGCCATAATCAGATGAGTTTAAAGAACATTTAATAGATTAAAGAAATTTAGATTGTTTTACAGAAATAATAACACTTAAAGACAAATTGGACCACATTGAAAGTAGTTGTTAGGGAAACTGAAGCAATTCAATTTACTTGATCATATACGCTGAACAAATATCAAAGACTACAAATTAAGTGATTAAGTGCATTGTGTGTAAAATTGTGTGATCGTTGTGAGAACTGAAATTTGTTTCCCACCTTTCGTCACAGCGATTTTGCATTGCAATTCACCTTAAAGCGGTGCAATTCGTGCTTCGAGGGCTTTCCCATAATATGCTCCATTGACGGTATTCTGGCTGTCATTACCGTGATGATAAAATAATGATGTTTTCTTATTTTAACGCTCCTCCATTAAATGTAAAACCATTGTCTATAACGCTGAGAGATATAGGATTAGACGTTGATCATTTTGCTCAGTGAGCCTGCTCTGTTCGTCAATTGCTGCTGACAGGTTTCTCAAACCCAATCTCCTGCCATCTCCCTGGAAGCTTTTGTTCTCTTACTCATCACGGAGCTAATTGTCTCCACCTTGAAGACACTCAGTGACCTCGCCTCCACAGCCTCTGCATCAATGCGTTTCACAGATTCACTACCCTCTGGCTGAAGGAATTTTGATTCATTGCAGTTCCCTCAGGTTGTGCCTTCACGAGATTGAATTTTACATTAACCCTCCCCTTGTATTTTTAGGAATTTCCATTGACTCAGTCAATCACATTGAATACTGCACCAGCCACAACGTCAGTGACAATAGTCTGGAAGCAGAAAATCCTGGGGTGAACTTCAACAGTATTCCAGGTATGCATGTGTTCACTTTCTGTCAGTTCACATTTGTCTTTCAATCAATCCGCCATCCAAAGCAAAAAATGTCAATGTTCACAACAATCTAGAATGATGCCGCCACCAAAGGCTGTTTCATTAGCATTGTCAGTGAAAAAAAAAGTTGCTGGTTTGGAGATAGAGAGACATGGCCCATGAGTACTTCTCCGTGAAATGTTTTAATTATTCCATTAACTATTCTCATCCCATATCCCAGCACTTGGCCCGTAGACTTATATGACTTGGATTCACACCACCTCGATGGGTGCATCAATAAGGAGGTTTGGAAGGTTATGGGTCTTGTGCTGTCTAATGAGATTAAATCACTTCAGGATATGGTCAGTACGGACACTTTGGCCTGAAGGAGCTGTTTCCATGTTGTGTAATTCTATGATTCCATGTACGAGTAAACACTTCTTAAATCCTATGAGAATTTGTTCTTCCACCGCCCTTACAAGCGGTTAATTCCGGATTTACAGTGGCGTCCGTCTCAAAACATTCTCCCTCACCGTTTCTTGATTTCTCCCATCGCTTACCTGACCTCCTCTTATCTTACATCTAACACCTCCGTTCTTTGAGCTCTCCAGCAAAGAGAAAAGTTCCTTCCTTGCTATCCCACCCGTGTCCATCATAATTTCATAATGCATTTCAACGTGTCCCCCTTTAAAGTCCTCAATTCCACTGGAAAAAAATAAAATAGAAACAGCTTTTCTGCAACTCATCCCCTAAGAAGTGTTCCTGTAATCAGTGAGATTATTCCCGGCTGCTGTATGCCGAATATTCAAGCATCTGCCTTTGACCCACTTTCCATAATAGCTTTGATGAAGAGTAACATATCGCAAATTTAATATTTACAACGGATCTAATATCAACTGCCTTTTGGAGAATATAATTCTCTCATAGATTTTGTTCATCCACACATCTCTCCTGAAGGTTGTGACATTAGTTCTCAGAATGTGTCTCCAAATCGAGAATCGTTCAACCTTTGAAGTGGTTAATCTTTAACTACCATGCCTTATGCCGTGAATACCTTGAAGAATTTAGTCAGACACTCTTAACCTTCTAATTTTTAGAGAAAACAGTTATCGGATTCATTGCCTCTGCTAATCCAGTGACTCCTGAGGAACACTGAAGTATCAAACTCTTTAAATATTCACTTTCCAGAACTAAGATTATATTACAACACGGATCTCCTTTTCCAGCTCTCAGTGCTGTGTGTTACAGCTTGTGTCAGTGATACTCATCTTTTCCTCCAAGGTCCACTTCGTGCTGATTACGACGATATTGAGACTGAAGATGTTGAATCTCAGGATGGCCAGTTACAATTGGACAGTGATCCTGATGAAGCCCTCTCACTGACAAATAACGACAATGGCCATTGCGTACTTGGTGAGTTGAGTTTCAGATACTCGCACATCAACTCACACACTGTGTGTTTGCACTGCTTTAATTCCTTTGCATTGTTTGATTAATATTAGGCCTGATGAAAATCTAAGACGACCATTCAAAGATGTCACAGCCTTACCTCCACAAGCTGCCATTGTGGAAAAGTTGTATTACTGGACAGGGTTATTCATTTCAAGGCAATGACGAATTGTGTATCAAACATTATTAAAGACATAGATATTGATTATACACTGCACTTGATCAACTCTTTGAATATCCGTCACTATGTTCACCCAGTTGTGATGTTAAAAGTCTATCATGCTCCTGTTTCAAAAAATCGCCACATGGCTAAACAGACAAAAAAAAAAGCCGAAAGGGGGACTTACATGCTCGAAGTTTGCAATGCCATATTTCTCTGTCCTCACTGGAAAGACAAACGCTGGGGATCTTTATTTACAGAGAGGTATGTTTGATATTGTTGCTCCGTGGACCTGGACTCATCTCAGTTCCGGAGGGGGAATGACTCTCTCTCATGTGAACATCATCAGAGCCATTGCTGCTCTTGCAACTAAAATCCAGACTATCCAACCAGCTGCTTAGTCATTTCAACATTTCCAATTGGCCTTTGGAAAATCTTACTCCATAAAATTCTTACCTTTCGTGTTCCTATGTTTCCCCAATGATCATCATGAATCAATCCCTAATTTATCTCCTCACACCCACTGACGTCGTTTCTCTGATGCTTTTAAGTACCTTTTGTGTGTACTTCTCACCAAAATGAGCTATTCAGCACCCTGTTACACACCCTCCTGCGTCTTCTCGAAAGAAGAATCTCTGCATCCATGGCGTCCACTCTGCTTTCTGTCCATTGATGCTGCCAGCCCTGCTGGGTTGTGCCGCAATTTCTGCTTTTCTTCCCGACTTCCAGTGTCCGCAGTTCTTTCAGCTTCCTATATCTACTTTCACACTTTTCCATCTTTAACGTCACAACATGTAAGGTCTCCAAAGATATCTCTGCTAAATATGAATTGTGTCAGTGTATTTCAATTCCTCCAATTAGAGTTCACAAATGTTTCAATATTGAGATATCATTGATCAAAGCCACAGGTAAAATCCTCGGTGATTATGAAAATGATTAATAATCGTTGCTCATCGTTCGTAATCTGACTAAAGTCTTATTAACAAGGAAGACATAAATTAACAGTGAAAAACAGGAAATTAGAGTGGATTTGAGGACAATATTCATTGCGATGTTACAAGTCTGCAATACTTCTGTTTTAATGAACCGCCATCTGACAGGGCGGAAAATATGAAAGAGGACCTTACAATCTCGAAGTTTTCAATGTCGTATTGCAGACGCAGATTTAGTCTTTTCCCCAGTCCCTGGAGTGAGAAACCTCAGCTGGGGATGGACAGGTTCACGTGCTGCAAATACGCCCACAGGTGACTCAAGTGGACTCAAACTATTTTCTTTATCATTTCAGGTGAACGTTAGTCTGTTTCAACATGGGACGTCCTGAGGCTGATAATCCTTGAGAAGTCGTCTACAATCGTTTCCCGAATGCTGTTTTTTCTTTGCTTCCCTTCAGTATAAGGTTAACTTCATTGTAATTCATCAACATTTGACCTTTATTGACCTGACTATATTCATATTCGCTGTTTCTTGATTTGATCGCGTACATTGTTATGAGTTAAAAGGGGAAATTATTAGATTGCACACATAACATTTCAATCTTTGGATTAATGTTACGATTCATGCCTCTGTATTGTATAATAGACTCGTAACTGGGGACGATATACCCATGGTTTATCTCTGAAGTATTTTAAGGCATTCCATGTGTATTTGCTTCAGTTTTTTCATACCTGATGCAGGAATAAATAAAATGTGTGAAATCAAAATATTATCCGAGCTGCTCTTTCACTGTTTAATGGATGAATATGCTTTGCCATATACTTGATTAACTGGTAATCTTTCTGGTCGTGAGAATGTCCAATGTAAATTGAATTTCATCAATAAAAGTGTGGCGATATCATGTTTGCGCTGGAAGTCTGTGTCTCTTTGTGAGTGTCAATGCCACAGTGAATGCGTGAGTGCCAGTGAATGAGAGTATGAATGTATTTGCATACAATTGTGTATATGTGTGTGAATGAGAACGTGAGTGTGGTTGTCTGTGTTTGTGTGAATACATGTGAGTGTCAGTGAATAAGTAAGTGTGGCAAAAAAATTTGTGTTATTACGTAACTCAGTGTGCGACTGTGAATGTGAGTGTAATTGTTTGTGCAAGTATTTTGGAAGCAGTGAATGAGAGTATGAATGCATTTGCATGCAATTGTGCATATGTGTGTGAATGAGAACGTGAGTTTGGTTGTCTGTGTTTGTGTGAATACATGTGAGTGTCAGTGAATAAATAAGTGTGGCAAAAATTTTGTGTTATTACGTAACTCAGTGTGCGACTGTGAATGTGATTGTAATTGTTTGTGCAAGTATTTTGGAAGGCGTAATGAAGGAATGACGTACACATTAAATGGCAGAAATCTCAGAAACGTTAAAATACAGAAGGTCATCGGTGTACAGAGGTACAGTTACCTGAATGTATCAACAAAGGTTAATGAGATGGTCAAGAAGGCAAATTGCATTCTTGTCTTCATTAGTTGGGGCTTGGAACACATGGTTTGAAGTCAAGTATCTTGAAATTGAAATTTACACCGGCACGTTTGGAATATTGCATACAGTTCTGGTTGCCAGACTATTGGAATAACGTGGGGGCTTTGGAGAGGCTGCAGAAACGGGTGACCAGAATGTTGCCTGGTTTGGTGGGTATTAGCTGCAAGGAGAAACGAGAAAAAGTTTGCTCGTCGACCCTTGAATGTCGGAGGTTGAGGGGCGACCTGGCAAAACCTTACAAAATGATGGCATTCCCGTGCAGAATGGATGATCGGAGTCATTTTTCCTCAGGGTAGAAATGTCAATTATTTGGGAACATAGCTTCCACGCAAAATGGGTTATGTTTAAAGGAGATGCAAAAGACAAGTTTTTAACACAGAAAGTGATAAGTGCCTCAACTGGCTGCCAGGGGAGTTGGTGATGGCAGAAGCGATAGGAACTTCAAAGAAACATCTTGAAAAAGAATAGGTATGGAATGGAAGGATACAGACCACGGAGAGGCAATAGGCCTTAAATTTAGAAACGTGCCATGTGTTGGCCTTTCCTTTGAGGGCCGAACATCTGTTTCCAGCTTTGGACTGCTCTTTGCTCTTTGGTCAGTTTTCTGTGGGATTGCGTACTTGCGTCAATCAATTGGTTTCGAAAGACTTTGTCGTGCAAGTAGTCTGGGTTTGTAGCTTCACCATGTTGGCGCATCGTTTTTAGGTGTGCAGTCCCACTGTCCAAGTATCAATAACTCTGCAATATAATGACAACTCTTACCCCCAGTTTGTTTGATCTGTTTAATGTACGTCTTAGTGCTGCATTGATTCCTAAATCCTTATTTCCTACTTCAGGTAGACTTGTGGACACTCAGGCCGATAAGACTGGTAATTGCATGTTATTTCAATACAGAGTGGAATTCCTATATCCGGGTGAAGCTGTTCAGACACGAAGTTGTAATGATAGTTTCTACGCATTAGTGTTCATTTGTTCACCAGCTGTTGGTTCATGATCGAAAGGGGGATGCATTACTGCTGAAGGTCCCTAGTTCTCGGCTTTCTGGGGAACAGAGTGTGAAGTTTTATCTCCCACACACACTGCTGTCCCCAAAGGTAGAGACTAAGAATAGGGGGTATGTGGAAGATTGGTTCACAAACACACCATTGATCCTCAGATGGAGAAACAGTTAATTGGAGATTGTGAAATACCAGCTACACACAAAGTGTTGCTATCGGAAATGTATTTATATTATTTCACTCATTAGTGAGTGCTGACATCGTGCTCACATCACCATACATCCCACAACATTTCTGGCTGTGATAGATGGAGATGACGTTTGATTTTATGATGCTCCCAGGCAGTACCAATTGAGCCTTCCTGCCAAGCAGTGCTGAGGACGATAGAAAATAGACTCCACCCCTGGCTCCACCCCTTTCGGTTTTCCTGAACTTCAAATGTTTTCTGAACACTAGCCCTGAATGGGGGCAGCTCCAACCACAGTCGAAATGCTCGTCACCATCCGGGGAAAACAGCAGCCCCCGCTTAGTTGGCACCACATCCACAAACGTCCCCTCCCTCCCATCCTCCACCCACCGACGTTTTGAAGCAGCACCGTGCCTCATCTACAAGGTGCACGGTAGAAATACGCCAAAGGTCTTCAGATAGCACCTTCCAAACCCACGACCACTTCCATGTAGTCGGTCAACAGCAGACAATACACGGTAACAACAGCCCCTGCAATTTCCCCATAGCACTCAGCATCATTTCTTGGATACATATCACTATACCTTACATGCTGCCGCGTCAAAATCCTGAAAATGCCTCGCTATGGGACATTGAGGGTCAAACTACAGCATATTCACTGCAGCAGTTCAAGAAAGCTCGCGAGGGGAGATAAGTGTCACCACAGGCAGTGACGTTCATATTCCGTGGATGAATAATAATTTTCCCACGTTGTCCCGTTTAGAGCAATTTTCTCGATGGAACCATTTTTCTAACCCTCCCTGTCTGTGAATGAACATCACTTAATTAAACCTCCTTCCCATTTCACCATGTTCAGTTCGTGTTTTGTGCGATATTGTAGCAGAATGCATTTCTACCATCTCCTCATACCTTTTGCTTGGTGAACGGGGATAACGGCTGTATTGGGAATGTTCATGTTCAAACATTTTGAAATTCAGTTGCTATTTCTGAATCTTACAGAGACAGTGAGGCGGAGACTTGAGAATGGAGGCAGCCCTTGCGCTGGCCGAGTGGACGTTCACTACAGGGGACAGTGAGGGACTGTTGAAGATGAAGATTGGGACATACCGGATCCAACTGTTGTGTGCCGGGAGCTGGATTGTGGGACCGCAATCTCTGCCCCGGGCGGGGCACACTTTGGCCCAGGCTCTGGACCCATTGTAACCTGGAATGTTAAGTGCAGTGGGACCGAACGCGTTCTGAAGGAGTGTTATTCATCGCCATGGCATTCCCGTTCCTGGTTACACAGCAATGATGCTGGTGTCGTCTGTTCAGGTAAAAGCCTATTTTCGTTTCTGTGTAATTTTATCGAAATTCGGTGCTGTCTGAAACCAGAAAGGAGCATGCAAACAGAACGTAAAACTGTACAATAATTATTAACATAATAATAGAATCCCTGATTTGTTTGGTGTCATTAAACAGCGTGTTGAGTATTTGAAAGTATCGGAGCGGTGAGTACCTGTTGCTGTTTACTCTCCAGTGAGGGGGCAGGAGAGTGTCCATTATGATGTCATTTGAAGTCACCTTGAGAGAGCTGCATCGCTGGGACTATCACTTATACAACCCAATGTATAATGAGATTCGACATTGTTTTGGATGGCAGAATCATTTTGTGTAAATTATCTGCAGGCTGAATGCCGATTTATTTTGAAACGTTTGTGGGTCAAGATTCTAGGGATGAACATGAATGAGGTCAACAGGGCTGAAAAGCCACACAGATTGATGGAACAATTTTTTATCCAGATGTGCCGGATCTGCCATTAAACAAATGAATGTTCATCAGTCAATAATGTGAGTTAGCATTGTTTAAGTTTATACTGATTGAATTTTTGTTTTCAGAACACATCGATCCAAGGTTGGTACCTGGAAATTCCCAATGCTTCGGCAGACTGGAGGTCCAGTTCGGTGACACCTGGAAAACAGTGTGTGGTCTTGACTGGGATTTGAAAAATGCCAATGCGGTTTGTGCACAGCTTCACTGTGGAGTGGCCGTATCTGTTTCAAGCTCTGCCCGTTCTGGAGGCAGGACTGTGATCATGGGTACTGAGGTCTTTCAATGTATAGGCAATGAGACTCAACTGTGGAAGTGCCCTCGGTCTTCAACCATTCACCAGGATTTCAGTAGACACAAAAATGTCACCCTAATATGATCTGGTGAGTATAGATTTAATGGAAACAAGACATATTTTGCTCTAATATTTGTAAAAGTGGTGGCGCTATCATTCCTGGATTGCTCTAACAGTGTCAAATCCAAACCCGTCCTTCTGTTCTACAATGCTGTCATGCACCAAGTGTAATGTGGTAAAATATACGCACAATTATTGGAAATTAAGGTGTTTCGAAGTCTTTACACTTGCATTGAAAAATAGATTTCTTCAAGTTTGTTATCTGTCTGCACCCAATATATTTTATTGTCTTGATTGTCCAGAAGTCAATAATTGACGATAATATTAAGCACCAGTCAATGTAGATGCATTGAAGTGAACATCAGGCGATTACATTTCTGACAATTTTCTGAAGTCTCCCTGTCATTGATAACATTTCTGCTCAACGTTTCTTAACAGTTTCAAATAATTTTATATCAATCTTTAAAACTATTGCACCAGCAAGGATTTCTAGCCCGCAAAGACTTACCATCCAATATGTACCACCTTGGTCATACGTTCAACTATCGTATTCTGTATCTAATATGGCACCCAAAGAGGATTCAGTTAATTCTCTGATCTTTTACGTTGGTTTGAATTTCTCTTGCCTTAACGCCATTGTGTATTTTACACTGGTGTCTATAGTATGAGTTGTCTTTTCAATGTGCACGACACCTTTTGCAGCGAACCTTGACATTTGTTCCAAACACTCTTCCAAGGACTAGCTAATGGGAGCATTTTGTCTTTTCTTTTCCTGTACTCTTCCAAAATTCATATTCTCGTCTAACTCTATTTTACCTCGCTGCTTTAATTGATTACCACCTATGGCCTGTTCAATATATCCATGTTGAAAATAGAAGCAAGTTCGTATGTCTATTCGAACGTCACTCGTCTCCACTTCCTCAAGGACCGTGACACCTTTTCTGAATTATGTGTTGCACATGCGTGAACACAATGTTTTTCTATCGGCTTAACAATCAAAAAAACATCTTTATTTCTGTAACAATTCACTCTATTTGCCAATTAAGTTTAAGTTGCATTCTTGGCTACTCTGCAACGTATTCTGTCAACTTCAAGTATCATAGCTCTTGAAGCGCTAAGCCCTTCTGTTTAACCTCCCTTCTTCAAAAAGGCTAAAAACGATGAGGTGAAAACCTCAAAATATATGTTGCACGCCATTTTCCAAGCTGCGAACACATATCCCCACACATGTCTTTGCATTAAGTTCCATCTGCCACCTGTCTGTCCGTTATATGCCCTACTGAAGTTTGTACCTGCCATTGTTAATAGTTTGAACCCATTAATATGTGGCACTATGAACTAATTTTGAAATGTTTCGCTGTATCTTAATGCAAACTTGTTCCAATCGACAAAAACACAAATCCATAGTGTCCAATCGCTTCCCTTAATGTGTCACGTCACTCTAAATGATCCTTCCTTAGGGATAATCAATTTTGCAAATTGAGTTATTTACCTTTCCCATATACATTTAATAGGTTGTAGTGTAAAAACAACACACACGCACATGAAGCAGAAGGGATCACGGATTAGAGAAATATATGTGGATTTTGAGGCAACGTGACAGGGGTTCGATTTGACTCTGCAGCACACCTCTGATGGGGATCGGTTAGCACAGTTGTCCAAACGGCTGCGTTGTGATGCATGGTGACGCTAACAGCGTTATTCCATCACCCACACAATCTGACGCTGTCATGGAGGTCCTAACCTTTTTTTTTTACCTCTCCCTTCTCCCCTCTCCAGACGGTTGGAGACCATCAGGTTAAATCACCACCAGTCGTCTCTCGCTAAAGAGAGATCTGCCTTTGTAATGAACGCCGATCTGAGAGCAGCCGGAAGGCCACAAATGTCTGATCAGAAACTGCATGCATTGTTAACACTCTTTCAGACGTTGACTTGTAAGTAGGAGGAGGAATCCTTTGAAAGAAAACGCGCTTTCTGTCAGCAGTGCTTCTACTGGGTGAAATTCTCACGTTTAAAAATTATGAGCCATCTTGTCATTTCACAAGACTTTGAGACGTTGCAACCTCCCTTTCAAATAGGGACAAGCAGGTTTTTTGTTTTATTCGAAATGGTGGTGGTTATTCTAATGCCATTCACAAGAATTTGGTGTAGACTCGGATTGTCATTTTCGTCAAGAGGAATCCATAACGTTTTGATAAATGATTGAGTTCAGCTTTATGGAGGAGGAGCGGCGGGGGAAAGAGTGAAATGAGGCAGGGAACACTCGTTGTCTTAGCTAAGACCTTAATTTTTTTTTTGAAGAAGTGCATACATACTCAGGCTTCTGAACATCTAGTTAAAAGGAGAAGAGCATTTCTATACACGATGTAAATACCAGGTGCAATAGCTAGCAACGTTAGAAGTTAGATGGGCAGTGGGATTATGACAATACACTGTGAACTCATTGTTAATGTCAGAAAATTACCTTCATAAGGAAGAATGCAGCAAAAAAGTGGAAATGCATTTTCAGATGCCGCTCGTATTCCATTATTAGTACTCATGTCGTGATGCTAAAGTTCTTTCTTGTGGGTTGAAGGGCTTCACTTCCAAATTGAGCACCAAGTTATATGAACAGAAACTGCTAGAGAAACTCAGCTGCTCTGACAGCAACTGTTGAGAGAAATCAGATTCAATATTAGGAGGCCCGTGACCCTTATTCAAAACTGTGCTGCGTTATCAATATTAGTGTGGAATAATTGCAATGACCATTGTGCATTGCAGACAGAACATTTAGAAAGAATAGACCACACTTGGAATGTTGTGTTCAGTTCTGGTCGCCTCATTCCAGAAAAAAAGTTGAAGCTTTAGACAGGGTGCAGAGAAGATTTGCCAGGATGTTGCCTGGTCTGGAGGGTATGTCTTATGAAGAATGTTTGAGGGAGCTAGGGCTTTTCTTATTGAAGTGAAGAAGGGTGAGAGATGGCTTGACCGAGTGTACAAAATGCTGAGAGGCATAGATAGAGTAGATAGCCAGAGACTTTTTCCCAGGGCATAAATGTCTATCATGAGGGGCCATCATTGTAAGGTGATGTGAGGAAAGTTTGGGGGAAGCTGTCAGAGGTAGGTTCCTTACTCAGAGAAAGATCGGTGCATGGAATGCACTGCCAGAAGTGGTAGTAGAGTCAGATATATTAGGGACATTTAAGCGACTCTTGGATTGGCACTTGGAAGTTTATACAATGAAGTGGACGTAGGTTAGTCTGATCTTAGAGTAGGGTAAAATGCCGGCACAACATCGAGGGGCTGAAGGCCTGTACTATGCTGTAGTGTTGTATGTTCTATTTTCTGTGTTGTTGTGCCTCTGCGTGCCCATGATGTTGGCCTTGAAGAAGGAGTTTATGAGGAAATTCTAGCCCATTTGGGCAGGATGTCGTTTGGAAATAATGTCGCTGCATACCCGCATTTTGTTTTTGTTGGGAATAGATGTTTGAAAGCATTATCATTAAATGAGCCGGAAATGGTTATGGATAAAGTTTTCTAATATCTTGTATTGGAACGTGCAAACAAGGGGACAGTTTGTTAACTGGCCGGGAGCAGGAATATGAAAAGTGAATCCACTCATATTCCAGAGAAACTACATTGAGGCAATCCTCATTGGAGAGAAATATTCTGACCTATCGCCAGCATATGGGGAGTTTGCAACATCCGAACTATCATGTCAAAAACAGCGAAGATTGCGGCATTGAATAAAATCCTCACAAGTGTTGCCGGTGACAATGTTTAATCAATTAAGAATGATGAATAGAGATTAGGCAGCAAGCATTCCAATTCACTGCTTCAGACCACTTCCCAAAAATTATGAGCTATTGACAATTCAATTCATTTCATCCTTGCTCCATATCACAGCATGTGTTTCTCCATATTGCTCTCAAATATTTGGAAAAGTAAGGCAATGGAAAAGATGAAACTTTCTGAAAAGCTATCAGATAAGCCATGATTGAATTTTTTCTAAAATGATGCATGTACTTTTGATTGCTAATTCTTGAACGTTTCGATTCAGTTTAACTTTTTATCTAAATACATCTTATGTTGCCGATGAAATTTGGTGGCCAAGACTGATGAATGGGGGAAGCCGCTGTGATGGCCGGGTTGAGGTTTACTACAATGGAAGCTGGGGCAGAGTGCAGGACTCCTTGTGGGAGCTGAATGAAGCCCACGTGGTCTGCAGACAGCTGGGATGCGGTCATGCTTTAGAAACGTATAATTCTTCAAAGTATGAGGAGAGTGATGACAGTCCGTGGGTGTATGCCATCCACTGTCATGGACAGGAATCTTAGCTCCGGGCTTGCAGGATCTCAGGTCCATTGAATTTGTCAATCACTGACAGCAGTGGTGTAGTCAGCGTCTGTTTAGGTAAAAAGACGCTTCACAGAAAATCTTGCGCATCACATGTTCTTCAGTGTTAGACAAACAAATTATATAACACTGGGTGAAAGCAGACGTGTCCAGATGAATGGGTGAGGAACTGAAACTTCGATTTTGCAAGATTAAAGTTGCGAGGATTTTATTATCCCAAAGTGAAACTGACACATGGGAGAGGTATCAGCATGGGAAGAGGGTAGAATTATGATGAGAATGGTGTGTTGGAAGGACCGTGTTTTCTATCCGTAGAGATTTTAGCGAGATTTGACAAGATTTGTAGCTCAGTTTGAGGTTTTGGGTGTAGCTTTGCTCACTGAGCAGGAAGGTTCATTTGATTAGATTAGATTAGATTTGGGAGAGGTATCAGCATGGGAAGAGGGTAGAATTATGATGAGAATGGTGTGTTGGAAGGACCGTGTTTTCTATCCGTAGAGATTTTAGCGAGATTTGACAAGATTCGTAGCTCAGTTTGAGGTTTTGGGTGTAGCTTTGCTCACTGAGCAGAAAGGTTCATTTGAAGACGTTTCGTCACCATACTAGGTAACATTTTCAGTGAGCTTCTGGACAAAGCACTGGTGATAATTCCTGCTTTATAATTATAATCTTTGATGAATTGTAGGACTCTGGGAATCAACGAACATCAATGGGATTTGATGGGTATGTCCATCTGTTGCTTACAGTAGAGGGGCAGGTAGTTAGAATGGTCAACAAGGAAAATGGAATACTTGCCTTTATTATCCGAGACATTAAGGATAACTGCGAGGAGGTTACAATGAAACCATATTAAACTTTACTTTGGACAAAGATAGAACAATGAATGTGGCTCTGAAATCCACAACATTGGAGGAGTGCCGTCGCACTGGCAAAAGGTCTTTCCATTATTTTCCTAGGGGTGAAATTTTGAAATTATGAAGGAAGTTTTCACAGTCTGTGCTTGCTTTCTTTCGGAGGAGACTGAGGATTCGACCCTGACCGTGAGGAATAAAATCATGACGGACGTCGATCGTGGAGAAAGCAAAGATCCTTGCCTCTTCAGCAATTCATAAGTGGGATCTTGCTTGTCAGGCTTCAAGGTTAACCGAATCAGGAAATTGTGAAGTTGCACAGATCTTCTTTGGTTTCCATCACAACCTTTTCCAGCTTGGAAGCTTAATCCTCGCCCTGCAAACTGTCGAAAGCTAAAGCATACTCTTCTAATCTTGACCGCTACATTTGATCAGGAGGTGATTTTGATGCCCATATCGCACCATTTTGAAATTTGCAAACCTCACCCGTCATTCAACTGATGTGCAGTTGTGACCCTAATCCTGTTACTTGGCTAATTATTGCCCTCCCATTCCTTTCCTCCTGCTACCGCTGGGAACATGATGTCATTCCAATCTCTTCTCACCACGACCTCCTTCGGACTATGTCCGCTCACTCATCTATTATGTACACACCGCTTTACGTTTCATCCCGGTAAAAGTTCCTGACAAATTTAAACAGTGTTTTAAAATATTTCCCATTTAATGTGTCTATTATTATAAACCCAAATGCTTAATAAATAGCCTCCACTCTTTCCAGTGTCTTAATATCCCGCTGATGCAGAATTCGCAGATCTTATTGTGCTGCAGTAAGTCTAGTCTTTTGTCCATTCCGAACTTAATTGTTCCAACACAGGTACTGGTCATATCATTTCCCGAACGAAAATATTGAAAATCCCTTCCTAAACCTCCCTTCTTTCATAGAGTCATAGAGTCATGGAGATGCATAGCACGGAAACAGATCCTTTGATCCAACACGTCCTTGCCGGCCAGATATCTCAATCCAAACTAGTCGCACCTGCCAGCACCCGGCCCAAATCCCTCCCAACCCTTGCTATTCACAGACCCATCCAGATGCCTTTTAAATGTTGCAATCTTACTAGCCTCCAACACTTCCTCCGGCAGCTCATTCCATGCACGTACCACCCTTTGCGTGAAAACGTTGCCCCTTGAGACTTTTTTATATCTTTCCCCCTCTCACTCGAAACCTATGCCCTCTACTACTGGAATCCCCCACCCCAGGGAAGGGACTTTGTCTATTTATCCTATCCATGACCCTTATGATTTTATAAACTACTATAAGGTTTTCCCTCAGCCTCCGAAGCTCCAGGGCAACCTTCCTTTCAACCTGTTGTTGTTGTATCCTTTATAGACAACACTTAGCCATGTTTTTAGACAGCTCAACAGGAATTTTGTTGAACAGCTTCGGTGCAGCAACATAACCTCCCAGCTTTTAAAATCAATCGCTTTAACAATGAAAGATAAAATTCCATTTGCCTTCCTGATTATGTGCTGCACTTGCAGACTACCCTTTTGTGACATCGATGCCACTGCGCAGCAGTGTTTTGCAATTTCTTACCATTCAAGTAATAGTCCTTATTACAGTTATTCAACCGAATTGGATGAATTCACATTTATTAACATGGTACTCCATCTTCCAGACCCTTGCCCACTAGGTTACGCTGTCTATTTGCAAAGTTTCACATTCCCCTCCACACTTTACTCTGCCACTCCTCTTCGTGCCATCTGCAAATGAGGCACATTACATTTGGTCCCCAACTCCACATCATCTGTGTAAATTGTCCCGGATTGTGGTGCCAACACTGATCCCTGAGGCACATCGCTAGGTACTGATTGCCAAGTAGAATAGCATTCACTCATCCCCACACTTTTCTTCCTGTTGCTTAACGAATCCTCTATACATGTTCATTCATCATCCTTGCATTTTTATCTTATGCAGGAAACTTTTGTTTGCCACCTTGTCAAATGCCTTTTTGGAAATCTAGATACAACGCATGTTCTGGATCCCCGTTATGCACCGTGTTCTTAATGTTTTCATAGAATTCCAAAAGATTAGTTAAGCTTGACTATACTTCATGGACCTATGCTGCATCTGTCCAACGGGATAATTTCCATCTAAATGCTTTGTTATTTCTTCCTTGACAATAGACTCAAGCATTTTCCTCTTTACAGAAGTTGAGGTAACCGGTCTATGATTCCCCATATTTTGTCTACCTCCCTTTTTAAACAGTGGCGTCAAATTTTCTGTTTTCCAATCTGTTGGAACTGCCTCAAAGTCCATTGAATTTTGTAAAATTACCAGAAGTGCATTTGCTATGTCTCCCGCTATCTCTTGTAATACCCTGGGATGCATTACATCAGGGTCAGTAGACTTGTCTGCCCTTAGATCCATTAGCTTGCCCAACACTATCTCTTCCACAATACTGATTGTTTCCAGGTCCTTACCTAACTTCGTCTCTTTCTCTTTCATTGGCACGTTATTCATGTCATCCACTGTGTAGACAGAGACAAAATACGAATTCAATGCCTCAGCCATTTCCTTATATCCCATGACTAAATTCCCCTTCTCATCCCCGAAATAACCCATGTTTACTTTAGCCACTCATTTTTTATATATTTAAAGAAACATTTGCGATCTGTCTGTATATTCCATGGTTATTTTTTCTTTCATGAAATATCTCACTTAACTTAAAGCTTTTTTGTGGCTTTCTGTTGATCTTTAATGATTTGACAATATTCTCGTTTCTGGCTGATCTTAGTCACTTTGTGTGCCTTCTCTTCTAATTTGATAGCCTCCAATTTTTCCTTAGGCACACATGGCAGATTAACCCTTTTCTTACAGTCCTTCATTTTCACTGCTATATACTTTTGTTGAGTATTTTGAAATATTGCTCTGAAATTCTTCTACTGTTCATCAGCTGCCCCACAATATTGTTTTTGCTTCCAGTCTGCTTTTGCCAATTCCTCCATCATTCTTTTGCAGTCTCCACTGTTTAAGCATTACATGAATCAATATGCTATGCTGAATTGAACGAAGAAGGGAGTGGGTATTGAAAGTGTAAAATTCTGTGTTGTTGTCTAACCGAACATATCCACGTAGGACTGTCAGATGGTGGAAACCCTTGTGCTGGTCGAGTGGAGATTTACTACAATGGGACATGGGGATCAGTTTTTGACGACTCCTGGGATTTGAAAGACGCTGAATTGGTTTGCAAACAACTAGGCTGTGGATACGTAATGGATATGTCACTTCTTTCCTCGTATGAACCGGGCTCAGGTCCAGTTTGGTTTAAAGATGTGAAGTGTTCTGGAAATGAATCATGTCTCTGGGAATGTCCTTCAGCACAACGAGGTCGCCAAGATGATTGTTCTCAGAAAGAAGATGTGAGAATTATGTGCTCCGGTAAGGCCACTCTCTGTATTGCTATTCACCTTTTTATGTGAGTCTTTATGAACTGCTGTATAGTGAATTAGAGAGTATGTGCAGCAAAGACAGCGACTCAACACAGTGGAACATGTGGCTGAGTGATTTGCACAGCTGCCTCAGGTTGCTAGTGACCTGCGTTGGATTCCAGCCTCGGGCGACTGTCTGTGTGGTGTTTGCATATTTCCCCCCGGGTCTGCGTGGTTTCCTCCCACAATCCAAAGATGTGCAGGTCAGCGTGGATTGGCCGCGCTAAATTGACCATAGTCTTCGGGGATGTGTAGGTTAGCGTGGATTGGCCGTGCTAAATTGCCCATCGTGTTCAGCGATGTGTACGTTCAATGCAGTTGTGAGGTGTAAATGTAGCACAATAAGTTGGTGCAATGGGTCTGGCTGGGTTAACACTTCGGAGGTTCGGGTGGACTTGTTGGTCGAACGGCCTGCTTCCACGCTGCAGAGATTCTATTGGATATATTTCTTCACCTGCATTCGAGTGTCCTTCCATGAGTATATTCCTATATGAAATGCATGGCAAGCTATACGGTAAAGAAGTCAATAATGGTTCATTGTTAATATTCTGGGGAAAGTTAATATCTCCAAAAATGTTTAAAAAGATATATTCAGAATGAACTGCTACTTACGATCTTTAGTTCTGTAGCCAGCCATCAGGATTGTCCTTCCTGTCTGTGTATCCTTCAATCTCTCAGTGGCTCTATATCAGATTGATTCTGAGTCGCAGAAAGTGCATATCCTCTTTACACTTTGCTCCAGATTTCCCCACATTCGACTGAACTGAATTAAAATTCATGCTGGGCACTCATGCTGGCCATTTATTCTGATTCACTTGTGTTTTTTATTTGCGTGATATTTCCTGATGTGTCACCATACTTCCTAAGTCATTGTCAATCGGAATGTTTGAAATTGCCTTGGGGATACCAAATCCAAATTGCTGATCCAATACTAAACAGGCATGACGTCAGCCCCAGTTCCAGTGGATCTTCCACTCTTCAGCAAATCTGACAATCTCCTTTGACCACAGACTTTCTATTTTCGGTCAGTTTAGTTTCCCTACAACTTTGCAAACTGAATGTGTTCAAGATTCTATGAGCACTTTGTTGAATGTACTTTGAAATCCCATGTGCCTTGCATATTCTGCCCTGCTTCTACTTTCAATGTCTCGGAGTTCTTCGAAACGTTTAGTGGAAGTGTTCTACATCGGGACGTGGAGAACGGTGTGCTCAGAAAGTCTCGAGCTCCACGATGCTGAAGTAATCTGTAAACAGTTGCACTGTGGCTCTGTCCTGTCCATTGACTATTACGTTCGAGTATTCGGAGCAGGAACGCGACCTATTTGGCTCGATGAGATTGATTGCCCATCACATGCGTCTGCCCTGTGGCAGTGTCAGAGAGATCCGTGGGGCCAACACAACTGCAAGCACATGGAAGATGTAGGTGTTGTTTGTTCAGGTATCACAAGATTCTTAACATTCGGGTGTCATTTCAAACACCGATTTCGAATAGAGTCAGCATCTTTCTCCTCTCTCCAGAGAGCAATGTGGCGAAGGAGCAACCGCACAGGTCAAATTCCTGCCATCAGGAATCAGGTGCGTCCACATCATGAACGTACCAAATCTGGGAATGATGTTTCTGCTTTGTACTGCATTCAATATTACTCAATTCTGTGCCACAGATTCGCAACATAGCACGCGCCTGGATGGAGGAAGCAGCAACTGTTCTGGGAGAGTGCAGATCATGTGCGATAAACGCTGGGGCACGGTGTGTGGTGATTCCTGGGATATAACTGATGCCAATGTTGTCTGCAGACAGCTGGGATGTGGCTTCGCTCTATCGGCCCGAGGAGGGCCCACTGTCTCCCAGGGGAAAGGTGTTATATGGCAGAATGACGTGAAGTGTAAAGGGAGTGAATCCTGTCTGTCCGACTGTCTCTCACCAGCACCAGCTCTAAACGAATGCCATCACAAGGAAGTTGCCAGTGTGATCTGTTCTGGTAAGAATGATGCTGACTCACTCGTGTTGATCGGTGATCATTAATATTGCACATTTGTGCAACCATTACATTTACGCAGTTTAATTTCTCATTGATATATATGTGTACAATCTCTTCCACAGGATCCGGGTTGTTGCTGACTTCCCCTTCATCTCCACCTGCTGGTATTTATAATTGGGCCCACTGTCTCCCAGGGGAAAGGTGTTATATGGCAGAATGACGTGAAGTGTAAAGGGAGTGAATCCTGTCTGTCCGACTGTCTCTCACCAGCACCAGCTCTAAACGAATGCCATCACAAGGAAGTTGCCAGTGTGATCTGTTCTGGTAAGAATGATGCTGACTCACTCGTGTTGATCGGTGATCATTAATATTGCACATCTGTGCAACCATTACATTTACACAGTTTAATTTCTCATTGATATATAGGTGCACAATCTCTTCCACAGCATCCGTGTTGTTGCTGACTTCCCCTTCACCTCCACCTGCTGGTATTTATAATTCATACTGCTAATAATATTTGTGTTCGAGTTAAGTTCCTGACTAACGATATTGATGCTGTTCGCATATTCAAGACTTGGAAGCTAATTGTCATTGTTTTCTTAATGATGATTATTTGCAACTTTCCAAGGCATCCCCTAACTAAGCTAAATCTGTTTGTAATCCCTCCTTTGTGGACAGGAAAGTACATCGATTTCCATGCCTGTTGTTGTCTGCTTAACCTTGGGAGTCCTGTTAATCTGTAAGTTGGTCGCACTACTGGTGGTCACGCAGAGAAAATTACAAATGAAAGGTGAGCGCCACATCTACTGATTGAGCTAACACTGAGCCAACACTGTTCCATGTGGTCTCAGGGCTGAAGATTGTTATTACACTTTTCCATTGTTTGGCCTAGATGACAATGAGTGTGTGGCCGTTCCGAGCTATTTGTTTTCATCACGGATATTTATCCAATGAAACGCCAAGGTGAAATATTGATTAAATCGTTCAATATTAACGTTTGAAGCGGAGTTGCCCCAAGTCATTATCACTCAGAAAGAAATGTAAAGACTGTACATTCTTATGTTTCAGTTAACCTGTGCACAACAGTTCAGTACAAGTTGTTGATTGCAGCGATATGTCTTGAAGTTTCACTGAATCATTTTCACACTGCCTCTAAATGTTTATTCATTAGTTACTAATCGTTTGTGCTTCGTCAGTTTCTGGGTGCTGATGCCAGAACCAAAGATTAGTGACAGGTCCTCTAATGGGAATTTCCAGTCAAGCACCAACTGGGTTCCCTTGACTGAGCAGCTGACCCTTCTTTACTTTTCACAGCGATTGAAAAATCCTTTGGCTGAGAGCCATTTTCTACTATGTGGCAATGTCAGCCAACACCAATAATGATTTGGAGATGCCGGTGTTGGACTAGGGTGTGTAAAGGTAAAGATAACACAGCACCAGGTTATAGTCCAACAAACTTAATTGGAAGCATACTAGCTTTCCGAGAGCCTCTCCACCTGATGAAGGAGCGGTGCTCCGAAAGCTAGTGTACTTCCAATTAAACCTGATGGACTATAGCCTGGTGTTGTGTGACTTTTAACTTTGAACACCAATAACGATTATTTTCTATACATTTGACATGTTGTTAAATTTACTTTGCATGTACTAATGAAACGTATGGACATAGTTTATCCTTACGACTCTCAAAAAAAGTTCTCCTTATTTCATTTGTCTCAGATTTTTACAGTTATCTAATTGTGATAAGCATGTACTTGTATCATTAAAACATTCCAACAGCATTGTTATCCACTAATTGTTTGACGGAACACTATCTAAACACTGATTTGTACCCGCCTCACGGTGACGAAAGTTTTTAAAATTGCCCACAAATTATTAAACTTTTGGTTTGTTCCTTGCATTACGGAGTTTCAATTTCTGCAGTCAGCATTTACGTTCACAAGTAGCATTGCGAGCTGTCAATTTTCAATAACTCTTGGTTACACAGCAAAACTGAGTGGAAGCAAAATTCAGGAATTAATGCGCAAATATGTATGGTGAATTACAGAAATGTGAACAGCTCAGACTGAACCCTTTCGATACATCGTGTCTATTTCGATTCTTTGCAACCAAAGAATAATAATCAAACGATTTTTATTAGATTATATGATTGTACTAGACAGCTAATGTGGGAACATTGGATACGTGGATACTTCGTCAAATAGTGACATCCTTCATGTCTGCAAAGTTTGTGGAATTGGTGATGGTGAACGAGAAATATCATTATAGAGAATAGAATTAAGGTAGCAACTGGGAATTTTGATATTGACATAAATATCATGGAACATTGAACACTGCAGCGCAGTACAAGCCTTTCGGTGCTCGATGTTGCGCCGACCTGTGGTATCAGTCTGAAGCCCATCTACCCCACATTATTCAGTTCACGTACATACCTGTATCCAATGACCATTAAATACCCTTGAAGTTGCAGGCAGTGCGTTCCACGCCCCCACTCCTCTCTAAACAAAGAAACTACCTCTGGCATCTGTCCTGTTTCTATCATCTCTCAATTTAAAGCTATATCCCCTCATTCTAGCCATTACCATCCAAGGAAACAGGGTCTCACTATCCATCCTGTCTAATCTCCTGATTGTCTTGTATGTCTCAATTAAGTCACCCCTCAACCTTCTTCTCTCTGTCGTTGCTATGAAAATAGGACGGTCCATTACAGTATCGCAATCGAAATTATTGAGTCGGTTTTGGAACTCAACATATCACTGAAAATAAAGTTAAATTAAACCATCCTTACAGGACAGCACACAACAGGATCACAGGCAAGAACATGTGGTGTAGTAGATTCACAAAATATGCACTTTGTCACAGAAATGATATCAGTTCAAGTCGTATCAGACACGTTGACTCTGCTGAGGAAACAGAAGGCATTCAGTTGACTTCATTCCAGTTTTCTCTGAACAAATGGTGGGGATTTCGAATGAAGTCATTAAAAATACTTTGTGCAGAAGTGTCTCATTGCAGTGATTTAACATTTCACTTAATCTTGAACCACTGCAATATGTTCATTAAATGCTGCCAGTGACTAATGGCGTGCCACAGGGATCAGCTTTGGGACCACAACTAGGTAAAAATTACACAAGAAGATTTGGAGTTGGAGACCACGTGTAGTGTATCGACGCTAGTGGATGACGCTGACATGAGTGGTAGAGCAAAATATGCAGAGGACATGAACCTTTGCAGGGATGTGTAGTCAGTTTAAATGAGTGAGAAAAGGTCTCATAGATGGATTGCAATGCTGATAAATGTGAGTTCCTCCATTTTGGAGTCTCTTGAGCTCGTTGTTGAGGACAGCTGATTTCCTTGAGAAGCTGATATCCTGGAGGATTTCTGAGAGTCCGGTCATCATTGTCTGGACGTTCCAACTTCCCAGTTTTCGAGCTGGTCTCTTTTGTTGTTTTCTTTTGTTGCTTGGTGCGGTGATTGCAACCTGCTCTTCGGATAATTCCCAACCTCTGTGCACCCAATGAGGATAGCAGGTTGTGGCGGGACAGCATGTTACTGGCGGGGGCCTGGCCAACTTGAGGCAGGCGGTAGCTATCCCAGTGGGATCCAATAAGTCCCTCCCACCACCGGGCGGAACCGCTGGCGTCATGCTGTACGTCAATCTAACGATGACTTTGACTGGTATCTGCTGCCCAACCCCCACCCCGTGTTGTGTTGCCGCTGCAGGCGAAACTGGAGTGTCTTCTCCAGGTGCAATGGTGGTAGGATGTAAGCCGAGGTGGTGTGGTTCACCCTCTCCACAACACTGGCTAATCCAAAGGAACAGCAAAGCTGTTACAGTTTGGTACCAGCGCCGTCGCAGGAACTGCCAGAATGAGGTTGGAGATAACGACGAAATGCCTTTGGGGCCCCGACTCTGAATGTTTCCTCGAGGTTTCCTCCTGAAGCCTTTCCCATATATGGTTCTGCCAGCAAGACAGCGGAGGTTTGAAATCAGAATTTTCCTTCTCTTTACCAGGAAACAGCCCGCCTGTGGGCCTCTCCTAACCCTCCTTATCCACATCTTTCCGCAATCTTCTTATCCACACCTCTCCCAACCCTCCTTATCCACATGTCTCGTAATCTTCCTTTCCTTACTCAACTCCTATATCTTTTATATCCCCAATCTCCCTCCTTACCCAACTGTCCCACATAACTTACATCATTGTAAGTCTCACTCTCACGCCCCCACCCCCAAACCAGGTCTCTGCCCCACTCCCATCTTTCTCTCTCCCTCACCCTCCACCATCTGACCATGTTTCTCTACCCCAGATCCCATTCCTCTTTCTGCCAAACTGACCCCTCCCCATCTCACCTGCTGTTACCCCCCAGACCCCAACCTCACACCGCCACCCCTCTGGATCTCTTTCTGACTCTCGCCCCCGCCTCCAGTACGTTTGTAGAGTCGGGTAATGGCAATGTTCGAGTTCTAGAAGCACAGCCAAAGCTGCTGTAGCTGGGCCTTGGCCTCACGTTCTCTGGGACTGCTGTCAGGCTCGGGCACCTTTCTTGTCATTGGGCCCATCGAGTGTATTCTGCCATTCGATCATGGCTGAGGTGAGTCTCAACGTCTTCCTTCTACCTTCTACATGGAAATTCTTATCCCCTCGTCAATCAATAACCATTTTATTTCTGTCTTAAAGATGCTCACCGACTTGGAGTCCATAATCTTTTGCGTTCCATAGATTCGCCACCCTTAGGCTGAAGATATTTCACCTTATTACAATTCGAAAGAGCCAAGGCTTCACCAGGATATTGAACTTAACATTAACTCTCCATTTTTGATTTTAGCAATTTCTGCTTCCATTGATTCACTCAATCACTTTTGAATACTACACCAGTCAGAACTTGAGAGAAACTGATCCCGAAATGGGAAATCCTGAGGTCAACTTCAACAGTATTCCAGGTGTGTACGTGATCACTTTCTGACAATTCGCTTTTGTCCTTCACTTTCTGTGCCGACCAAACTTTAAAGATGTGAAACGTCACAAGACTGAGGAATTGCAATGTCACGACTGGCTGTTTCATGAGGCAGATCAAGTCGAAAGAAAGTTGCTGTTTTTGTACCACGTGTTCATGGACATGGTTCATCCAGTCAGAGCCTGTCAAAAGCAGACTCAAATTATTCCAATTGCAATTACCAGCACACTTGACCCATAGCCTTGTATGTCTTGGCATCTCACGTGTACCACTGAATACTTCTTAAAAGTTATGAGTGTCTTTTGTCTCTATCGCCCTTACAGGTGGCGAGTCGCAGATTCACAACAGCTTCTGGGGGAAGATAATTTTCCTCCCATCCTCTTTACTTCTCCCATCACTTTATTAAAATCGATGGCCCTGATCTTTGATCTCTCCACCAAAAAGATATGTTCTTTCCTGTCCTCACCACTTATATCCATCATAATTATATCATGTACCTCAACTATGGCCGCTACTCTGTGTCCACTGCTCCAAGTCATTCAACAGGAAGATATGTGCAGCTGTAAATTGCTTAGCCGCTCTAAGCTCTTCCTCCATTCAATGAGATGATTTCTGTCTATGGTGTGACCTAAATCCAGATATCTGTCTTTGAACAACATCCCTTAACACATTTGATCCACAATAATCTAGCTCGCATTTAAAATTAAGAATTGATCGAACATCAACTGTCTTTTGGGGAACATAAGACATAGAACACAGAACGTAGAACATAGAACAATACAGCACAGAACAGGCCCTTGCGCCCTCAATGTTGCGCCGACCTGTGAAGTATTCTCAGTTCGTCCCCCTCCACTATCCCAAAATCATCCATGTGCTTATCTAAGGATTGTTAAAATCTCCCTAATGTGGCTGAGTTGATTACATTAGCAGATGGGACATTCCACGCCCTTACCACTCTCTGCGTAAAGAACCTGCCTCTGACATCCGATTCAAATCTATCACCCCATCAATGTGGAGCTATGCCCCCTCGTACAAGCTGACGTCATCATCCTAGGAAAAATACTTTCACTGTCTACCCTACCTACTCCTCTGATCATCTTGTACGTCTCTATCAAATCCTCTCTTAGCCTTCTTCTTTCCAATGAGAATTCTAAACTTTGTACAGATCCTTACTCTTGCTTGGATCCTTGCTGAACGGTCTGACATGAGCTACTAAAATATACGGCCTAGATCTGGAATAGCCCCACCAATTGATATTGGTTTT
>NC_057753.1:15009497-15011474 GCF_004010195.1 Chiloscyllium plagiosum
TCGTTGGCTGATAGATATTATCATGGTAATTAATTCACCGTTCTGTCCCTTCCTTGCGACCCTTCTCAATCTCAGAACTTTCACGTTGCTGTAAATTTATCTTGCCTTCGTAACACGTTGTATTTTGCATGGTATGCACTTTGTCAACTGTCTGATTCACTACATTCCAATATGAAATACTGTGCACCTTTTGTCCGAAATCGTAACATTATTGCCTGTTACTCTTTCGATGATCAATTGGCAGGTCCCGTAATTTCTTTCGTTTGCTGCTTTGTTCATCAAGTAATATTCTCGTACACCTCTATCAGTTCCAGCTTCATTGCTTCAATATGATCCATAACCTGTACAATACACATTAGTCGAAAATAGAAGCCTGTTCGCGTATCTCTTCGAGTATGCATCTCCTCAAGAGCCAGGACACACTTTGTCAATTATGTGTTCCACATAATCATAAACAATGTTTTCCTATCTTCGCCAACGGAAACGAATTATTTCTCTCTTTCTGCCCTAAATGCTTCTATTCTTAAATTTAAGTTTAAGTTGCATTGCTGACTCCTCTACCAAGTATTCTGTCAACTTGATGTATCTCAGCTTTTGAAGCTCCAGCACTTCTGTCTAAGTGCACTTATTCACAACATGAAGAGGGAAAAGGTGAAAACATCTAAATGCACGTTGTATGTCATTTTCCAGGCTGCCAAAATATACTGCCTCAAACTGCTTTGCTTAAAGTTTCATCTGTCACTTACTTATCTGTTCTGCTCTCTTTGCATGCTCTACTGAAATTGGGAGATGTCATGAATAATGGTTTGAAAACATTGATGCATGGTACCAGGGGCTAATTTTGAAGTGTTACTCTGCATTTCAATGCAAATTCGGGGAAGTCCATGTCACATTCTACCAAACGGTACACTTTCACAGGTTATAATTGATTTCATTACTGTATGTTCGATGGGATAATAAAGGTTAATATTATTGAAACTGCATATTGCAGCCAGCATCTGATGCACTGGTCATGATTTGGTCACCTGGACGCTCAACATCTTACTGTACAAAAAAACTTTTAACATTATAATTATCTCAATTGCCTCAAACTTGTAAACTCATTTGTTGCCCATGTTTCAGAAATTGCTTTCAAAAATAATTATTTAATACATTCGCCTAGTTAGCTGCACTGTATTGTAACACCCTGATGGAATCGACTACCTCAGTGGGCTGAATGACTGGTCTTTGATATAAGGTAATGCCATCAGCGTTGTTTCATTACCCCCACAATCTGAAGTTGCCATGATGGTCCTCACCTTCTGAGCTCAACCCTCGGCTGATGAATAGTGACCATCAGGTTAAATCACCATCAACCACATCTCTCTAACAAGAATGCAGCCACGTATTCATCAGTAAATTGAGTTAAGCATTACTGCATGATTGCAAAAGTCAATCTAACCTGCACGAGCAATCGGGACCAAAAGTACACTGCTGTTATCAAACTATGGACTGCATCAAGTCAACCTTTACACCCTCGTTTCATAGGTTTTCCAGGACTGAGGTAAATGATCATAATCACTATCTTGGGAATACCCTTTAAATGGGAATAGTGGAAAGAGTTTCATGAAATAATCGTAATTATTTTGAAGACATTGTAACTGTCACGTATTGTATTGGGCAATGGAGGATGAGATTCGATTTATTTTCTCTTTTGAATCTTGAACAAGTGCGTGGATATTTGCAAACGTTTGTTTCTTTATTTGATCCAAAACAGGAAACAATGGTCCCCGATTGGTTGGTGGGGAGAACAGGTGCTCTGGGCGAGTGGAGGTCCTGCATGGAGAGCAGTGGGGAACGCTGTGCGGTGTTTACTTTGACTTACAAGACGCCAATGTGGTCTGTGAACACCTTTTTTGCGGGACTGTAAAGTCGATCCCGAGAGATGCTCGATTTGGGAGGGGAGCCCGACCAGTGTGGAAGGAAAACTATGAATGC
>NC_057753.1:15013344-15157440 GCF_004010195.1 Chiloscyllium plagiosum
ATGACATGATGAAAGTATTTGAAAAAGTAAATGGACAAAATATCTTTATGATTGCAAATCACACATTTTCCTATGATTGTTAGTTCTCGAATATATGTGTGTTCATTTCAATCGCTGTTCTCAGTAACTCTTATTTTGCAGATGAAAATTGGGCGCTAAGACTAGTGAATGGAGAAAGCCGCTGTGATGGCCGAGTTGAAGTTTACTCTCATGGAAGCTGGGGCGGAGTGCAGGACACCGTGTGGGATCAGAATGTTGCCAACGTTGTCTGCAGACAGCTGGGATGCGGTTATGCCTCAGAAATATATAATTCTTCAAAGTACGGGGAGAGTGATGGTGGTTCGTGGGTACATGTTGTCCAATGTCATGGACATGAATCACAGCTCCAGGACTGCAGGATCTCCAACACATTGAATTCGTCTGACATCGAAGGCAGTAGCATAGGGGTCCTCTGTTCAGGTAAGCAGACTCTTCACATTTAAACCAGCTCAGATACATTAAGACAAATATTCATCTGCTAAGTAAATTGAGGATGTACACCACTTGCTTGTCAGTGTCACTCAAACTATTTATTCATCGTTCGGATATCAGCAGACCTGAGGTGGGCGGCGGGTGCAGATGGATGAATATGAGAAATTGACACCATTGTGTTGTGAGATACAAGCATTACGTGGCAGGTCAGGTGAATTGACTATGCTAAATTGCGCAGAGTGTTATTTGCATTAGTCAGAGGGAAATGGGTCTGGGTGGGTTAAACGTCGGAGGGTTGGTGTGGACTGGTTGGTCCAAAGGGCCACTTTCCACAATGTAGGGAATCTAATCTTATCTAATCTAATCTGAAGGGGCGGCAGGCTGGGACAGTGGATAGCACTGCTGCCTCACAGCGCCAGAAACCCGGGTTCAATTCCCGCCTCAGGGAACTGTCTGAGTGGAGTTTGCACATTCTCCCCGTTTCTGCGTGAGTTTCCTCCGGGTGCTCCGATTTCCTCTCACAGTCCAAAGATATGCAGTATAGGTGAATTAGCCATGTTAAATTGCCTGTAGTGTTAGGTGAAGGGGTAAATGTAGGGGAATGACTGTGGGTGGGTTGCTCTTCAGAGGGTCGGTGTGGACTTGTTGGGCCGAAGGGCCTGTTTCCACACTCTGAGAAATCTAATCTAATCAGTAATCTAATTACAGTTTCTTAACCCAAAAGTACAGTTGACACACGTTCACAAATTATACTTTTAATGGTAAGGTCCAGGGGATTGTTGCCAGACAATGAGACCTCGGTGTGCAGACTCGAAGTGCATTGAAAATGGAGGCATGGAGAGTCAGTGCAGTGAAGAAGGTGATTTGTACTCTTACATTCAATGATCCGTGCCACATAATACAAGGGTTCTAAAGTCATGCTGTGGCTGTACATTGGTTGGCCACTTTTGGAATTATGTGGATCATTCTGGCCACCCTTTTAGAAGAACAATGCTGGGAAACTTGAAAGAATTCAGAAAAGATTTGCAGTGATGTTAGCAGAGTTGGAAGGACTGACTTATATGGAGAAGATGAACAGACTGGGGCATTTTTGCCTGGATGGTCGGACGCTGAAGGGAGACCTGACAGAAGTATATTATATCAGGAGGGGCATGCATAAGGTGAATAGACAAGGCATTGTCCCCAGGATAGTGAAATCCGAATCTGGAGGGCAGAGGTTAAAAGTAAGGCGAAAAGATTTCTAATGGAACTGAGGGACTATGTTTGTCACAAAAGAGGTTGTACATATGAAATATCTTGACAGTGAGGTGTTGGAGGATAGTACAGTTACAACATTTAAAAGGCATCTGGATTTGTGAATAAATAGGAAGGGTTTAGAGATATGTGTGCGGAATGTTGTCAAATAGGAGTGGATTAATTTAGAATACGTGATTGACATGGAGGAGTTGGACTGAAGGGTTTGTTTCTGTGCTGGACATCTCTAGGACTCCATTACTTGAAATGACCGCATTTCTTTCAATTAGTCGAGCTTTTTATCTTCTCTGAGAAACTTTTGATCTTGTGCAGCATTGCAGAGACTGAAAGCGCAGTTTGAATTTCATAGAAATTGAACGAGAGATGGATTCCATACAAAGCAAGTGTCTTGAGATGTTTCACATGCGAAGTCGCCGCACTGGAATTATATAATATTTTGGGAGTCGTTGTGCGTTATGTATCTCGGAATGGTGATGAGACCCTGAAGGAACGCTTTCATGCTCATTGAAATGTCGAGGCAATGGCTTCTTGGTGATTGTGTGTAAAGTACTCATCTCGAATTACAACCGGGGACATTGGAACAACATTGGAATGCTGTGCGGTAGATATAAGCAACTGTGTGACTTGTGATCAATCAGAAAAGCAGTTTTCAAGCAGTGAGCAGGTCCTCTCGTGTCAGGTCCAGCTCACAAGTTGTCAAAAATTCCATTGTGCAGAATAAATTACAAACAGGTGTTATGCTGTTGACCTGATGGAAGCTTCACTTTTCCTCTATAAAGATCATAAAATGGTTCGTTAGAAGCCGAAGACAGTGTTTTAATGGCGCACAAGTTTATTCTCAAATTGCAAGAAGCATGATTTAGACCAGAGCAGAAAACCGTGTGCAGTTAAGAAATCCACATCAGAGGATGCATTTGACAGTAATGGAGACAATGCAGGGGGCAACGTATGAGAGATTTTCTTGAGATGAACAACATTTAGCTATGTAGACAACTTGGCCAGATTTGGATTCATTTCCTTTGAACAGAGTCGACTGAGTATGGGCAAGATTGAGGTGTATAATAAGCAAGAAGGAATCTTTCCCCTATGTTATGCAATTGCTTACCTTGCGGCATAGAGTTCAGGTGATGGACAGAAGGTTCAGAGGGACCTGAGGATATTCTTTTTTATCCACGTGGGGCGGGGGAGTAGTCTGGAACTCATTGCCTGTAAATGTGGTAGAGGCAGAAACGTTAGTGAAATCTAAGATAGATTTAGATGTGTACTTATAATGCGAAGGAGTTAAGGACGAACCCAAGTGCTGGGAAATGAGATTAAAATATTTTGGAGCTTGTTTTTGACAGAAACAGAATTGGTGGGCCGAAGGTTCTTTCTCTGTGCTGAAGACTTCTTAAATCCGTGATTCTGTGAATTAGTTCTGGACCTTTGTATCTAAGTACACGTGATAATAACATGAAATGACTTTTCGTCCCCTTTCAGTATTTACACTTCTACAACTACTCAAAGTGCTATTGCTGTCATGCTAATATATATGTTGTCTTTCAGTTATATTCTCGTAAGGTATAGTATTCTCATGTGCGCTGATGAATGAAAGCTGAGACGGTATTTATATTGGACAAACGTACAGTTATGTGCACTATAAAATAGGTTGAGAATTAGACAAAGTAACGCGTGGACAGACATAAATGGAGTGACAGGAAGAGAAAGCACAAATGCAACTGTTTGCAAAATATTTCTCGGAATGTTCAATATAGAAAGGGAAACTGAACCTGGCAGTACCAGGTGCAATAAGATATTTTGAAACATTTATGTGCTGTACATTCTTGCTAAAAGATTACACTTGATCGATTAATTTTGTAAGAAATTATGTTTCAGCACAATAAGTATTTCTCATGAGAACATTTAAAACGCTCTTTCCTGTACCTTTTCACTATGTTGTCCTGAGTGATGAAGGGAATGTGCATTAAATGTGTAATTTTTTCACAGATCACTTTCAGTTAAGGCTGTCAGATGGTGGAAGTCCTTGTGCTGGTCGAGTGGAGATTTACTACAATGGAATATGGGGCTCAGTTTGTGATGATTCATGGGATGTGGTAGACGCTGACGTCGTTTGTAAACAACTGGGTTGTGGAAAAGCACTGGATATGACACTCCCTTCCTCCTCTGGACCGGGCTCAGGCCACATTTGGTGGAAGGACGTGAAGTGTTTTGGAAACGAATCATTTCTCTGGGAATGTCCTTCAGTCCCATTGGGTCACCAAGACGACTGTTCTCATAAAGAGGATGTGAGAATTATGTGCTCGGGTGAGGCCATTCTTCAATGCTTTTACTTTGCTCGAATGTTGTAGGTGAGACGTCATGCTGACATATGTTCACTGAATTCGAAGGAATGTAGAGCAGCGGCAGTAATTTAAAGAAACGATCTCTGACACTTACATGTACACAAAAAGTGAAAGAACAATTCGTTTCTCTAATCTAACTTGCTTTTCTGTCAGTTTTTTTCACCTTCTATTGATACAAGACGCGTTTGTCATGAAAAGTGTCATTTTTGATCTGTTGTCACCACTCCAAGAGGATGCCAATATTGTCCTGATAGTCATAAAAGGTTTATTAAAAATTAATTCCAAATTTATGATCTTTACTTTTGTATCGATCCACCAGAAATATGAGACCTGTTCGTGTGTCTATCGAACTATTTGTGACTCGAAAATGAAGGAGTGACTTTTTTTCTTTATGTTTCCGAGCAGACTTCACTGTATCAGACACAGCTCCTGTACAATTGTGTCAGACCTGTACTGCCTGTTTATTACTGTGCACTTGCGGTTTTCATGATTTTTCAGAACAGTAAAAATATTCCGTAATTTGCTTCCAACTGAGCAGTTTGAAACTTCCCTGGTGATACAAAATTAAAATTGATTGCATATATATCTATATATATATATAATTGAACAGCCATGATATCAGAACCCGTTCCAGTGGATCATCACTTCTGAAAAGTGGACAATTTACTTTTAACACAGGCTTTCTGTTTTCTGTCAGTTTCTGCTTCTCGACCATTTCGGGTTCTCAAACAGTTCGCCAGATTCTAGTCGTGTCTTGGTCAAGTCCTTCTAAACTCCATGCACGATGCACATTTGGCTCATTCCTTTTTTCATTGCAATATGTGTCATGAAGAAAACTGAACACAACGATCCGCGGATGCAGCGGGACCTGAAGATTTGTCTGTGCTTTCTCTCTTCACAGATTCTGTTGAGTTTCTCCAGCAATTCCCTTTGTTCATATCATGCATCCTGCTCGTTTCGGCAATCACAGGACACACCAGAGATATGAACAATCTAACAATCTGGATATATGTTATTGTTTGAACAGGACACAAGGAGCTGCGGCTGGTGAATGGAAAGCATCGCTGTGAGGGAAGAGTGGAGGTGTTCTACAATGGGACCTGGGGAACAGTGTGTTCAGACACATTGGATTCACACGTTGCCAAAGTGATTTGTAAACAGCTTCACTGTGGTGCGTTCCAGTATGTTGAATACGACGCTCAATCATTCGGAGCAGGAACGGGAACTATTTGGCTCGATGAGATGGAGTGTCTGTCACACGAGTCGACACTGTGGCAATGTCACACAGATCCGTGGGGTCAACACGACTGTCAACACCGGGAAGATGCTGGTGTAGTTTGTTCAGGTAACATGACAAGCCTTCTCAATGTTCGGGTCATACTCAAACATGAATTCCCAATAGACTGAGCATCTTTCTCCTTCCACCAGAGAGCAAAGTGACAAAGGAGCAGTCCCTCAGTTCAACTTACTGCCATCAACAATTAGGTGCGTCTTCTTTCTCTATGAGCGAATTCTTGGAGATTCTGCTTTGCACTGCATTCAATAATAATCAGTTCTGTACCACAGATACGCAAGACAGTGTGCTCTTGCATGGAGGAAGCAGCAACTGTTCTGGAAGAGTGGAAATCATGTGCGATAAACGCTGGGGAACGTTGTGTGGCAATTCCTGGGATATAACTGATGCTAATGTTGTCTGCAGAGAGCTGGGATGTGGCTTCGCTCGATCAGCCCGAGATGAGGCCGCTCTCTCCCAGGAGAAAGATGTTATCTGGCAGAATGATGTGAAGTGTAAGGGAAGAGAATTCTCTCTGTTGGACTGTCTCTCCGCAGCTCCAGCTAAAAGCAAGTGTAACCACAAGGAAATTGCCAGTGTAATGTGTTCTGGTAAGATTGATGCTGACTGACGTGCGGCATTAATGTTAAAAATCAGGGCAACTATTTGATTTGCTAAGTTACATTGCCCTTTATAATTATTCGTACTTTCTGTTCCACAGGATCCGAGTTGGTGACGGTCTCCCCTTCACCTCCACCTGCGGGTATTTATGACTGATATTATTATTAGTATTTGTGTTCGCGTTACTTTCCTGAAAAGTGACATTGATGCTGTTGACATTTTCACGATTTGGATGCGAGTGTCATTGTTTCCTTAATGATGATTATTTACAATTTTCCATGGCAGACCTTAACTATGCTAAACCCATTTGTACTCCCTCCTTTAAGGACAGGAAAGTCCGTCTATTTCCATGCCAGTTGTCGTCTGTTCATCTTTGGGAGTCTTGTTAATCTGTGAGTTAATCGCATTACTGGTGGTCATGCAAAGAAAATTGCAAATGAAAGGTAAGCATCATATCTACCAACTGAGATAACACTGCGTCACTTTCACTGTTGCATATGTTCTCGGGGCTGTACGTTTTTATTGCACTTTTCGAGCATTTGACTGAGATGGTCACGATTGTACGGCAGGTCTTGGCTGTTTGTTTTCTTCGAGGGACTTTGCCCAATGAAACGCTAAGTTTTAATAAACACTCAGATAAATGCATCAAATCTGTAAATAGCAGTTAAAAGAATATTCTAACTGTGTGAAGTATGCATCAAGTCGCTCAATATATTTGGAGAGAAACTGAATTAACGTATAATGTGGAGTTGCTACAGTCATTATCAGTGGGAAAGAAATATAATGACTGCACTTTCTTATCTTTCAGTTAACATATACATGACATTCCAGAGCAGGTCAATGACGGCAGCAATATGTCTCCATTTCATTGAGTTATTTGCAGACTGCCTCTAAATATTTCTTCATTAGTTACTATTATTTATGGTTCTTGAGTGTCTGGGTGCTGCTACCACAACCCAAGATCATTGAGAGGATTAAGGGTCCTTTTAAGGGAACTTCCAGTTAGGCAACAATTGGCTTCCCTTGACTGAGCAAATGATACTTCTGTACTTTGCACAATAATTTAAAAGCGTTTGCTTGGGAACCATTTTCCACGAGTTGGCAATGACAATCAACACTAATAACAATCATTTTCTATCCTTTCACATGCTCTTAATTTTCCTTTACATATAGCCATAAAAACTAGGCACTTAGTCTATCACGATCAAAGTCATCAAGGTGCACCTTATTTCATTCGTCTCACGTTTTGGTTTTTAACTAATTGTCATAATTCTGCAATTGTTTAATGAAAGTAGTCCAATTCTAACAACATTATTATCAACCTTGTTTGTTAGCACCACGGTATGTTGAACATTAATTTGTAATCTCCTCAATGGTATCAAGTTTTTTAAAAAAAATATAGGTTATTAGCATTTTCGTTTTTTCATTGCATGAAAGAGTTTCATTTTCTGCACTCAACATTTTCACTCACATTTACGAGCTGAGAATTTTCTTGAATAGATGTTTGAATCAGCAAAATTAGAACAAAATACCCAAATTTATACCAACAAGAACGTTTGGCTCTTTCTGTTTAACATACTAGGTTCGGGAACTGATGTGACATGGAAATTAATCATGGCCTGTTCACTTGTTTTTCCAATATGTTCTCCCTTCAGCGATCAGTTAATGTTGTGTGAAGATTCTAATCTACAGCATTGTGTGAACTCGTTCTTCTCTCCCCTGGTTCTTCAGATATAAACACCTTGTTTCTGCGAGTGTTCAGCTACAAATGCTGACCAGTCTATTGTTTATTCTACAGAACTTTACCTTGGTGGCAGAGGCTCACGCCTTGGTTTGTACCAAGGAATTTATGAAGAAATTGAGAATATTCCCCCTTGCAAGAGGACGGATCACAAACATGGACCAGGTATATATTTCCTATTTTATCGTGAATCATGACTGGATAAGTGTAGCTTCCATTTAATTTGCAGTCTTCCGTGATCAATGACTGAATGAACATGATTATTAGTTAAAACACAGTCGTCGTGTGTGGGAAGCTATCTCATTAACTGTGTCTCTGTCCGCTTTTCGTGAGATGAAGAATTTCAATATGATAATTCCCACTGGCCTACATTCCTGATAGATTATTTCTGGCATGCATTTGAAAATGCAAACAGAACTATCAATTTCACTTCTACCCTGGTTCCACCCTGACCCCTTCAGATGGCTGGACAACTAATCAATTCGTCATTGATTTTAAAATAATATAACTTTTGCAGTAAGTATGGATTAGACAGCACCAAAGAGCGGAAGCAAAATTGAGGAATCAATGTATAAACAAATATGATGAATCACAGAAGATGAGTGGTGCTGAAAGTGTGCATATGACTCTGAAACTTTGCAGGTGTTCAGATACAGTGTAACTGAATGGAAAGAAAATGTCTGGTAGATGATAAATGTGAAATTATCCATCTTGGTTGGAATAAAATTAGAAATGACTATTATTTGAACGGACATGGCCTGAAAAGTACAGATAGCAGATTTAGGACCAAATTGAGGAGGAACATTTTCACCCACAGGATTGAGAATTTATGGAATTCCCTGCCTCATCAGATGTTTTTAGAACTGGGGTGAATAATGTTTTGAACGTTAAAATCGTGAGTAAGTCGAACTGAAGCCACGAAAAGATCAGTTATGATCTTATTGAACGGCGGAACTGGCTGCAACGGTCAGATGGAGTACTCCTGCTCTTAGATCTTATATCATATTCCTTCCCGCAGTGGGTTCACTTGAAATTATTCCAGATATTTCTACAGGCACGATTAAAGAACAATACTTTCTGTTGTCACCCTGCAATTAATAACATAAAACCTTCATCTACAGTCCATAAGTCTACGACATACAGGATCAGGATTAGATCATTTGGCTCATCGAGTCTATTCTGTCATTCAATAAGGGCTGATGTGCTTCTCAACCACTTTGCGTTGCCTTCTCCTTGGATGTTTTTATCCCCTTATTAATCAATAACCTTTGTATTTCTGTTTTAAATACACACTGATTGGCCTCAATAGCCATCTGTGTTCCATAGATTCGCAAGCCTCTGGTTGAAGAATATTTGCCTCATTCTAAATCTTATTGATCCTGGCTTCTCTTGGAAATCGAGTTTGAAAATAACTCTCCATTTTTATTTTTAGTAATTTATGCTTCCATTGACTCACTCAATCGCATTGAATACTACACCAGTCACAACTTGACTGACTATAATCCCGGATCTGAAAATCTTGAGGTGAAATCTAACAGCATTCCAGGTGTGTATAGCATCACTTTCTGTCAATTAATTTTCGTTCCACACCCTCTAAGCTGTCCAAATCTTAACGATTGCAACCCTCACAAGGTAGTGTGACCACTGGAATATTTGTTAAAGAGAAAATCGCTGTTTTGATACCACATGATCATGGACATGATCTGTCCGGCTGTCTTGTTGCTTACAGAGATTGTAGAGCCTATGGCCTCTACTTGTAATGTGCAAAGAGACGTGCGTTCGATGTCGTTGCTTTCAGGAACTGCACTCACACCCATTCCCGAAGAAGAATGCGTCTCCTTAAGCTGAACATTACAAAAACAACCAGGTTATCATTCTAATCGCATTTTTCCAGCACACCTTGGCCCACAGCCTTGTATGTCTTGACATTGTAAGTGCATCACTGAATACGTTTTTGAGCGGGTTTTGCCTCTATCACCCTTCCTGGCAGAGAGTCGAAGATTTCCTCTTTACTTCTCCCATCACTTCTCTGAAATGTATGATCCCTGATCTTTGATCTCTCCACCAAAGAGAAATGTTTCTCCTGTCTTCCCCAACTACTGTCGTCATCATTTCATGACTCATCGCAGGCATGCCAGCGACTCTGCATGCTCAGCTCCAAGTCAATCAATTGCAAAACAGATACAGCGATAGGTCTCTCAGCCCTTCGTAACTCTTCCTCCTTTCAATGAGATAATTCCAAACTATGATGTGGCCTAAATCCAGCTCCCTACCTTTGAAGCATGTCCATAAATACCTTTGATCAGCAATAATCTCGGCCACATTTAAAATTAAGAATTGATCAGACATCAGCTAATTTTTGGGAAATATATTTCCAAACCCTGTACAGCTTTATCCTTTCTTGACATCTTCCCTGAACGGTCTGGCATTAATTCTGTGTATTACACCTCGAGCTAAAATAGTCTAATCAGTTGAAGTAGTTTACTTTATGTTCCCTGTCTTATGCGGGTTATTATCTTGAATAATTCAATCAGATAATCTTTCACCTTCTCATTTCCACAGAAAACAATCCCAATTTGCACCAACTCTGCTCATTCCGTAACTTCAGAATTATGACCTAACTCTTCTGGTCTCAGTTTCCAGCACTTGCCTTATCTGAGACATTCGTCTCGTTTTCTAGTTTTCGTTGTTGTGTATTTCAATTTGTATCAGTGATGCTCATCTTTCTCTCCAGGTCGAATTCGTGGTGAGTATGACGATGTTGAGACTGAAGATGCAGAATGTCATGATGGAAAGTTACAATTGGACAGTGATCCTGATGAACCACTCACACTTACAGATGATGACAGTGGTCTTTGTTCACTCGGTCAGTTGAATATCTTTAACCACCTTTCTGTGCATTCACACTGCCATAATTCCTTTCCATTCCATGATAATATTATATTTACTGAAAATCCAAGAACAACGTCCAAACCTGTGCCTCATTTCCACAGCTTGTCACTGAGAAAGCAATGTATTATTGGAGAACGATTTTTATTTCAATAGCATGAAGAACCGTCTTTAAAATTGAATTCGATGGTATTCATCATACACTGCGTTTTGTCAGTTCTTCGAATAGTTGATGTTCACCTAATTTTGGAATTATAAATCTACAAAATTGCTGTTTCAATGCGTCATCAACTGGCTGTATGGAGAATATGAAAGATGGGGTTTTACATGCTCAACAGTTTGAACGGTTTAGTTCTTGTAGCTCACATGGAATACAGAGCCTAGGACCTTTACTTGTAATGTGCAAAGAGACGTGCGTTTGATGTGGTTGTTTTCAGGAACTGCACTCACACCCATTCCCGAAGAAGAATCCGTCTCCTTAAGCTGAACATTAAAAATGCCAATAACTCACGGTTGCCTTTGAAACCCAGACTATCTGATCAGCTGCATTACCATTTTAGTGTTTTCGAATGGCATTTTGGAAAAGAAAAACTGCTCCATTGTTCCTTGTATTCCCAGTTAACCGCTTCCATTATTCTTCACCTTCTCTCCTTTTTCACAGAGAGTTCTTTAATTACTGTTGTGAGTACTCTCCTGCAACATGTAACAGTCACCACACTAACAACCAAGGTCCTATGTTTCATTGAAGAATGCTCACCGGGCCTGTAACTTTAACTTTGATGTCTTCCAAACATGTGTCCAGACATGCTGTTTTATTTCTAGCAATTCCCGTTGTTTGCTTCTGATTACGAATGGCCAAATGAGCTTCCCTGCACTGCATGATTCGATGGAACTATGATACAGCCATTGCCATGTTACCTCTGTTGTCCAATCAGAAAATACATCTGACTTCCCCTGATAACTCGCATATTGGTGCGCCTTCACTGTTGACATGCACTGGATGTGCGATCCAAAATTTTACAACGTTCGCATCAAACCCATAATTGCTACGTTTCCCTCTGAGTTCCAATGTTTCTGATGCAGAGGAGAGAATGGGATGCCTCGGCTTTCTGGAAAATTCTGAAATATCTTGAGCATTATGTAATGTTGAAAATCATCATGAGAAACTTGACATTTATTTTTAAGTTAAACATTTGATACATGCATGAGGATTGTTTAAATTAATGAAGAAAACCACTTTTATTCTTTCACAGATGTGTATTAAATTATTTTAGAAGAGCGAAAGAAACCATAGTTTTTTTTTTGTCTTGCACTTCCAATCAACATCTTACCTGCAAAATCGTGCATGGCCAATGACATACTTTTGAACATTTCATAAGTACTATATTTTAGGATATTGCACAGTCAATATTCGCACAAATCAGAGGCGATAATTATTATGTAACACTTTTAGTGAGCTTGTTCTTTGCAGAATAAATATTGGCCCAGTGATCACTTGCTGCACACATCTCTGCTTCTCTTCAGAGTAATTTCCAGGCTGTCGTTTGCATCCAGCTGAACACACAGAGAAACATGTCAATGTGCCTTCCAAATATGGCCCGTCATCAGTCTGACATTGCAGAGGCAGAATTAGGATTGTCCCTTCTCCATGGAGTGAGAGCTTCAGCTAGGGATTTGTAGTTTCATGTGCTGTGAATAGAGCCAGAGGCGACTTGAACGCGTGGACTCAAATTATTTCCTTTATCATTTCAGGTAGATTTTAGGAGCTATTTTATCATGGGACGTCCTAATATTGCGAGAAGTCGCCGACTATCGTTTTGAATCTGCAAAATATTTTTCTCAATACAAGGTGCAACTGGTTGTAATTCAGTAGCATTTACTTTGGCATTGAAATGTATATATTTACATATATATATCCTTTTGAAATGCATTTGAATAATTGCATGTTGTGTGTTTAATGAGTTAAAAGTGGGAATAAAGAGAGTGCATCGAAGTTTTTTTTTTATGTGTGCATATATTACGTAATTCATTTCTCAGTGTAGATTTATGAACTCACAATAGTGGACGATGGTCCTGTGGTTTGTCAATGAGGTATTGAGGAAAGTCCATGTGAAATTGCTTTGCTTTCTCATACCGCATGAAGGAGGCTTTTAAACTTGGCAAGCCAAAGAATTCTATGAAGTGCTGTTTTGCTGTTTTTTGAATGAAATGTTCTCTCCATTAACATATCGTCCATGAACTGGGAATATTTCTGAAAGTGATGTTACAAAATGTAGAATACAATTCATCAATAAAAATGCAGTGATTGCAAGTTTGTTTTGGGATTTTGAGTCCGTTTGTTGATGTCAGTGCCACAGTATATGTGTGTGAGTGTCAGTGAGTAAGTGAGAATGGTTGCAATTAGCTGTGCTTGTGCAATTGTATCTCTGAATATGAGAATACTTGTGCTATTGCGATTACATTGGAAAGCTTATTGCAGGAGGGAAGTATACTTGGAACGTTAACATGCAGAACGATCTTGTCTTACAATCGGCATTTGCATGAAAGTTGCAACGCAGGTGGGTAAGGTAATCAAGGAGGTACATGACAAGGTTTCCTGCATTAGTCAGGAAATACGTCGTATAATTTTTACGCAGTCAGGTTGCGATGTTATCGAACTTTAATTTGGCCACATTTGGAATATTAAACACAGTTCTGGTTGCCACTCCACCGAAGTGATATGGAGGCTTTGGTGAGGCTACAGATAAACCAGATATTGCCTGATTTGGGATGTATTATCCACAAGGAGAGATTGGGCAAATTTATTTCACTGTCACTTGAAATTCAAAGGCCGACAGACCGATCTGAAAGAAGTTTGCGGAAGGGGCTGAGACACGTTTAGATTGTAAAGCTGGAGTGTTTTCTTAGTTTAGCAATGTCAATTACTATGCAACATAGGTTTAAGATAAAATGGATTAAGTTTTACCGATAAGTGAGAGGCAGGTCCGTTGCACAGAGGATGGCATGTGACTTGAGTGTGCTACCAGAGGAATTGGTGGCAAATTTGGCAGACTTCTTGACAGATACATGAATAGGCTGGGGGTAGAGGTCGACAAACCAGGAAAGCGTAAAATTGAATTTGTAAGGTATCATATGTCAGCATTGACTTGTTGGCCAGAAGGCCTAGTTTTGTGCAGGACTGTTCGTTGTTCGCTGATTTGTTTTGTCGTGGAATCGCCTTGATCCGTCTATCAGTAACTTCACCATGTTGACCCTCATTACCTAGAAGTGTTGTCCTGAGCTCTAAATACATACAAAAATAAACAACAAGGACATTCAGAATCTGTTAGTCTGGAAAATTCATTATTGCTTAAAAAAAGCGTGCAGCTGTGGGACCCTGAAAAGGACGTGGTTCTAAGTCAGCATGCTCTGTTTGGAGGGGCATGTTTGGGGTAGGATACCAAAGTTGCGAAGGGGAACAAATTGTGGAGTCACAATTATTTTTGGGGGGAGTTGTTAATTTTGAACTGGCAGAAAGGAGGAAACTTCAGACGGGTATGAATTGAGGCACGTCATACTTGAGAGTTAGAAATGTGTGGGGTAATATTTTAAGGTCTAAACAAGAAAGGAGGGGTGGGTGGGAGAACCAGAGTGAAAAGGTAGAGACAGATATAATAAAAAAACAGATCCAGAGCTGATATCTGTGACTTTGTCTCCGTGCAGTGGAGTCTCTGTTTATTGGAAATGTTGAATCTGTTGAAATAGTGTTAAACCGCTCCCCACATTCTCTCAGTCATCTCCCTTGTTCAAAGTGATATAACGCTGATGATCATGTTGATGAGAGTTTCCATATGTGTGTCTTTGCATTTTGGTGTGTTTGTATCAGTGTGTTTGTATCAGTTAGTATCTGCCTGCAATGAGCTACACTTTGTCTGAGAGGGAAGTTTGAATGAAATAAGAAGGGTGAGGCATCGGATTGAAGTTTCTCTCTCATTCTCTTTCTCCCCCTACCCCCCCCCCCGCCCCCCCCCCCCCCCTCCACCCCGCCAACCCTGCTCTCGTCTCGTAGTCCAAGTGAGACAATGCTACCCAATACCAATGCATAGGTGGCAGATATTTTTTTCTTGAAAAAGCATTCAAGCCTGTGAATCTCTTAGGTTACATAGTTGCTTCCTTCTTCAAACCATGCGTTTGTAGAAGTTTTATTCTTTCGTCACCTAGAATCTGACTCAGTAGATTACACAGAACTGTAAATTGCTCAAAGTGCAAGAAAATGAATCATGTCTCCTTACAAAAACAATTCACTGGGAGGTGCCTGAATTCAGTTGCCAGGCAAATGTTTGATACAATGTGTACAATGTCAGGAAACAGACCAAAGATAAATCAATTCCACATTGCAGAGGGAACTCGTGCATTTCTCGACATGACCATCTTTTACTCTGAGGGAACCCGAAACACAATTGCAATCATCTCCATAGTGTGTGCATGTCTGTGTGCTTGTGTCTATGAGGAGTGTATGTGCGCCAGTGTGTCTATGTGTGTGGGAATATATATGGGTGTCTTTATGTATCTGTTGATGCTGTTGTGACCTGCTCTCTTTCTCTCTCTCTCTCTCTCTTTGACGGTATGTCTGATGGCTTTCACGCTGCATCAACTCCTGTGCAGTGGCACGGGTAGGCCAGCAGAGGGGGGCATTGTATCACTTTCAACACAAGGGAGCAATCGGGAGAGAGACATTTGTCTTCATCTCTTTTTCTCTCCGTCTTTTCTTCTCTCCCCTCACTCCCCATCTCTCTCTCTCTCCCTCACTGTCCGACTCTCACTTCGCTCTTCCTTCCGCTTTCCTTTTCTCCGTATCTCTCTCCATGTCTCCCTCTCTCCACTCTCTCTCCACACTCATTATCCCTCCTTCTCCTCCCTCCTCTCCCTCACTGTCTGTCACTCTTTCCCTTTCTCCTCCCCCGGCCCATCCTGTCCCTCTTGGTCTGTCTCCCTGAGGAACTCATTCGCATGCACTTGAGGTGATATACCGCACATCCACCAAGCATGACCATCTTCCTACATGTCAGGTTTTATTCCAACCAGTGGCGAGTTTGAGTCTGATATCCATTGTTTCCAAGTTTGCTAGAGCTCCTTGATGCTGGACTTGCTCCAATGTAGTTTTACTATCAGCATCTATCACTCTCACCTCACTTTTGAAATTCAGCTCTTTTGTCCATGTTGAACAAAGGCTGTAATGCGGTCAGGAGCTGTTTGAACTTGCCAGAACCCAAATGGGCGTCACTGTGCACGTTATTGCTGAGCAGGTATTCCTTGATAGCACTCTTGATGACACTTACCATCACTTTACACATGATTGGAAGTAGGCGTACGGGGCGGCAACCTGCCAGCTTGAATTTGTCCTGGTTTTTGTGTACAGACGTATCTGGGCAATTCTTCTCATTGTCGCATAGACACCAGTATTGTAACTGTATTGGGGCAGCTTGGCTCGGGGATTGACAAATTCTGAACGACAAACCTTGACTCATGTTCGCAGAATCTTGACAGTGTCCATAAGGTGATGTTCTTGGGACATTGCATCAGATATGGAAGGATGAACCCCAAGGAAGCTGAAGACGATGTCCATCGAGGAATGTCCACGAAACTCCTCGAAGAAAGAGTTGCTTTGACTATTTGAATTAACTGTTTCTCTCAGTCATTTGTTCCAAACTTCAGCAACATAGTAGCACCGTTGATGGATTTACTAAAGACGAACACAAAGTTTCGGTGAACAGAACAATGCCAGGAGGCATTTGTGATTTTAAAAGCAAGATTAACCACTGCCCAAATTTTATTTACACCAACATTTTTGAAACCTTTCAAAGTTGCAATCTATCCTGGCAATATAGAAGTTGGAGCTGTAATGCTGCAGGAAGATGATGATGGAATTGAACAGCCAATTGGCTCAATTTTTAAAAACAAAACTCAATACTCACCAAAGAAAATACTCCATCATGAGAAAAGATTTTTTGAGTTTGTTACTGGCCTGACAACATTTTAATATTTAACTGAAGAACAATGCTGTTGTGTACACGGGCCACATTACTCTCACATTGTTTGAAACCTTGGGTCCGCAGTGATGGAATTCATCCACCTAACGATTCTAATCCAATTTCCTAGCCCTTCGCAGATGTCATAGCCTGCCTTTGGATCGCATTACTTCATTGACCTGATGATGGTTTCTGCCTCTTGCAGGTACTGAGTTTCAGTCTGCCACCCACCCTAATTTTTCTTTACCTGCACTCTACTAACTTTCCTGCTGTTTACTCTTAACCTATGCCCCCACACAATGATTCCTCCGTTAAGTGATAAAGTTACTTTCTGGCAGCCATATCTATGTCTCTCACAATTTTACACATTACAATGGTCTCCCCTCTCGTTCTCCTCTGCGTTGACGAAAACGACCCCAGTCTTTCTACTCTTCCTCCATGAACAAAACTCTGTAGATGGGGCAACATCCTGGTGAATCTTCCCCTGCCTCCCCTACAGTGCTATCACATCCCTATTATTGTATTTCTGACACTCCTCTGAACCGTGCATTCAAAAGTTTGGATTTAAGAAGGGAACTGGAGCGAGATATAGGAAGAAAAAATAAGAATATAAGGGAAATTGACTTGAGAATGGTTTCCACTTGGTATCTGGGAGGTCATTCGATGTGAAGACCTGGATAATTAATAGTCTGGCAGTACCTGACCAGGAAAAGAAGTCCATAGGTCTATGAGGGCAGGCATGATGTATAAAGCGAATGAGTGGAGATGGAGGGGGGAGTTGGGCGCTCAGAGGGAAGTGGTTGGTACCCAAGCGTGAAACGGAATGCTTTGGTCGCATCAGCAGACAGAAAAACAGACTATTGTGGTCAGCAACCGGCTCAGAGATGCGTGATCGTTTCATAGCCGTGTCCGCCTTAGGAAAAGCATAGTCAGCCCATGCTCTCTGTCAAGGAAAAGCCACTGTTTCAATCCGACTTTCACTCGATTCCTTGACATTGCACATTGAAATACTTCCTCAATGTTACACGAGTTAACGACTCCCTGCAGTCTATGAGTTAAGGACAGAAGTTTCCATGGTCCCTGTCAAAAGCTCATCTTCAAGTTTGTATTGAAATCAAACTTCCAGCACCTACAAATGCAGGACGTGAACCCAGCTACTTCGGAACATTAACTGGCACTTTCCAGATGAACATCCCATGACAGTATCACTGAGTCATTGCCTGAACTCAAATACGTGCGAGAATGAGAGAGTTTTATTTTCTTAATCAGGGAAGGGAATCGAGGAGAGAAGGCAGGTAAGTTGAAGAGAATCAGGTTTGTCATTGAATGACTCAAATACTCCTTCTCTTCTGTGGTGTAGATCTGTATGTTCCTATGTCTGATGCTCTTATGGTGCATAGGGAGTGGTGTTCGGGTTATCTCTGGGAAAGGGATGCTCGTGTTCAGAAAATATGGATAGGGGAAAGCAGCACTGGAGTTAACAGACTGCACTTGGAACTGATGGGTGGATGATAATTGAGTCATAGAGTCACACATCACGGAAATAAATATTTCAGCTCGACTCATCCACGTCCACCAGGATTCCCAAACTAAACTAGTCCCATTTGTCTCTAAACCCTTCTGACCCATATACTCATCTAGATGTCTTTTACATACTGTAATATACCAGCCTCCACCACTTCCTCCGACAGCTCACTCCATAAACGAATCACATGAAAAAGCTGCCACTCAGTTCCTTTGTAAATCTTGCCCCGCTCACCTTGAGCTCATGCACTCAATGTTTGCAATCCCCAAGACTGGGGAAAAAAAAAAAACACCTTGTCCATTCACATTACCTTTGTCCACCGTGATTTTATAAACCTTTGTAAGGCTATTCTTCAGTCCCCTACAGTCCGGAGAGAAAGAAATCTCAGCCTATCCAACCTCTCCTGACAACACAAACCTTGCAGTCATGGTAACAGCAGTGTAAATATTTGTGCTTTCTTTCCATTTTAATAACATGCTTCCTATAGCAGGGCGAGCAGAATTCAGCGTGGTACTCCAAAGTGGCCTCACCAGATGCATACCAGGAACGCCAGTGATAGTCAGAATGGGACATAGACGCCCTGAATAATCCAAATCACGTCCTGTACCCGAGATGTTAGAGGTTTCCAATTCTGGAAAGCCAGTAAAGGTCATTGTAGAAACTTCAATCCATTGTTGTAATTATCCTGGTCGGTTGCTCTCAGAATCAAGTCTCTTCCACTCTGTCGAGAAGTTGATTTCCCATTAGTGAAGGAGCTGGCACTTCTGCTGGCATGGCAGGGTAACACGGTGTAAGTAGTCATTCATTTTTACAGTAGAAGAGCGCCCGCCAGGTACACAGTGAAGCCATGTGGAAGTTGATGTGAATGGGAGATGCTGAACAAACAGGGTCCATTAACACGTTGCAATCCAGTAGCTGTCTACACCACACACAAAAAAGCAGAGCATCTAGCCTCTCTCATTGCCACCTGTGTGCATCATCGAGGGAGTCAATGTGGACAGTGCAGCAACAGTAACTGTCAGAATCCTGGAATTATCTACCTAAGGGACATTTTGTGTCTACGCGATTGCACATGAGCTGCAGCGTTCAAGAAGGCAGCTCACACCCACCTTCTCAAACACAGAAACAAGCACACATATACACACGCACATATGCAGACACAGGCATGCAGACTCTCTCATAAACACGTATACATAATGTTTTTCGGTACATTCTCAGGGAAGGGGTTCATCTGTTTAATGAACTCATTCATTTGCACAATAAACTCATGTTAATTTGCGAAATGGTCCGTGCAATCACATGATGTACATTTGTCAACAAAAGTAGTAGAGCGAATGCAAGTATCTGTCAGTGAGCGTTAGTGAGTGAGTGTCACGAAGACTGAGTGCAGTTGTGTGTGTTTGTACGTCTGCGTCAGTTAGTGTACGTGTAAGAGGAATTATCTCTGTCAGTGTCTGTTAGTAAGAGGTACGATTGCAATTGTGTTTCTGTGCGTGCAACAATGAGTGAGTGAGTGTGTAATTGTCTGTCTTTCCATGCGAATGTTAGTTAGCGGTTGTGAGTGAGTGCATCAATGAGTGCAAGAATATGAGTGTAATTGTGTCTGAGTATGTCAGTGAGTTCGTGCAATTGAGACTAAGTGCAATTGTCTGTGCTTGTGTGAGCATGTACAATAGCAGCCCCAGTGATGAAAAATGCCATTGTGAGAGGCTTGATTAAGGATATGCAGGAAGGTGCCTCAGCACCAAAAATATTGAACTAGATTTTGACTCCAGAATGGTTGCACAGGTCCCAAGTGCAAAATGAGGTATTGTTCTTCCAATTTGTGCTGAGCTTCCCTGGATTGCTAATGCAAGACTGTGAGAAGGACGCTTGCCAGAGAACACTGATGTTTTGAAACCTTTCAAAGTTGACATTTTAACATTCCTTTGGCTGCCCAACTGTTGTCATCTCTCACTGTGTTCCATCTCCACCTATTGTCTACTTCTTCATCCTCCTCAATAGCTTCTCCAGCATATCTATCATCAGTTTCCGAGCTACAGACAGAATTAACAAAAATGGTCAATGAACCCGAAACGTTAACTCTTCGTCTGTTCAATACCTACCTGACCTGTTGCGTATTTTCCAGCAATTTCTGTCTTTGTTTGCGACGAAAGTTTCAGGGCTGAACCGTTTTAGGAACAGTCATCATAGGAACAGAGAATGCAAATGATAATAGTATTTGGAAGCAACTAGAAAAATTAGATTTAGTCGACTCTTCTTTCTGGGGAAATCTATTTTTGACAGGTGGAAGCTATTTAAAGGCCTATTGATTAGAATCAAGTTTCCCAAACTAAACCAATCTAATTTGCACTCATTTTTCCCATATCCCTCTGAACATTTCCGATTCATGGAACTGTCCAAATGTATTTTTAATTTCGTAACTACCTGCATCAACAGGTTCCTGTGAGATTGAAAGCTCAGGATGACAAGAATCGCAAATTGCGAGTGACAACAGACATCGAAAGTTTAGTGAGAAGGAGAAAATAAAGCATGCATTCAGAAAGTTGAATTGAAATCAGACACTTGAGGGGTATAAAGAAAGCAGGAAAGAAATTAACAGAGGAATTAGAAAGGCCATGTTCTTGGCAATTTGGACCAATGAAAATTATTGTTATTTACAAGAGTTAGGTGCCAATAGATTAAAGGACAAAGGAGGGAAATTATACCTCGAGCCAGAGGAAGAGGTCAGGTCCTTAACGAATACCTCACATCAGTATTCAAAAAAGAGAATGAGATGGATGCTGGCATGCTTAGGGAGGAATATATTGATACTCTGGTGCATGTCAACCTTAGGAGTGAAGACGGTTCGGAATTGTTCAAATATATTAGGTGAAATTTGGTTCCGGGGCTGCAGAAATTTATCCCAGTGTACTGAAGGAGTTGGGGGCTGGGTTGATTGCTCAGGCTTTGCCAGTGATCATTGCATCCTCTCTCCAAACAGATGAGGACAAAAGACACTGGAGAACTGCCGTTGTGTTTCGTTTGTTTAAAAATGGCAACACGGTTGATTCAGGGAATTACAGGTCACTGTGTCTTACATCCGTGTCAGGTAACTTCTGAGAGACAATTCTGCAGGACAGGACTTACTCATATTTGGAAAAGAAAGGTCTTATTAGGGATAGTTGCCAAGGGTTTGTGCGGGGAAGATTTTTTGGGGGAAGTTATGAAGGTGGATGCTGAGGGTAGAGCAGTATATGTTGCTGTCTACAACGACTTTACTAAATCATTAAACAAGCTCCAACATTCTAACAGACGAAAGCACATGGAATCTATGGTTGTGAGTTGGTAAGCTGCATCCAAAATTGTCTTGGTTAGAGAATTTAGAGGGTATACTTTGCGAACTCTTTTTTTCTGACTGGAGATCTGTGACCAGTTGCGTTCCACAGGGATTTTTGTTGCGACCTCTACTGTTTGTAAAACATATTGTTGATCTGATTAGAAAATTGCCAGACAATATGGAATTGGCAGAAATGTGGTTCGTGAGGAAATCTGTCAAAGGATACAGAAGGATATTGATCATTAGAAACGTTAGGCACGGAACAGCAGATGGATTTTGATCCAAAACAACGGCAATTTAATGCACGTGGTAAGTCAAGAGCAAGAGGGAAGTGCTTTCCTGAAGGACAACGATTTTCATAAAGTATTTGACATAATCTCTGATGGTAGGTTCATTCAGAAGATTATGTAAGATGGTATCCATGGTGATTTGGAAAGTTTGATCCAAAATTGAATTTACCATTGAAGACAGACAATGATCGTGGAACCATGTTTTTCCCAAACTGCAGGTCAGTGACGAGTGGGTTTTCATAACGATCAGTGGAGAGACACCTTAGGTTTGAAATTATCATAAATAATGTGAAAGTGTGGGTAGTCTGATTAGTAAGCCTGCAGACGACACGAAAATTGGGAAGTTGTAAAGAATGAAGAAGGATGTCAAAGGGAGTAACAAGTTATAGATCAGTTGGGCATTTGGATGGAGAAACAGCAGATAACGTTTAACCTGACAAGAGATAGCGATGCATTTTGGGATGTTAACAGATGCCCAGAATGCATTACCACATAAGGTGGCATGAGCAATGCCGTGCCTTGATGAAATACACAGTGGGATTATATGGATTCTGAATTCTCGTTCGGAATTTGCATTTCTTTTACTATTTGTAGTTTTTTATTTTAAAGGATAAACAGACGGAAAAAAAAACTTGAGCACAGAATTTACCACGGTGGCAGGTGTTTCCTGTTGATTGAACAGAAAGGCACCTCACACAGTGACGGTTCTGCAGACTGAGAAGCTGTTTTTCATGCATTGACACTTCCGTTAATCTTGCGAAATTGCAAATGGCGATCGGCTGTAAAATATGTTTTCACGTATTCTCAGGCAGTACTCCACGTCTTCCTGGTTCAACAAGGGAGATTGTGCAGCATTTCTGGAAACGTAACGTATGCTCGTGTAGTTTGCTTCTCTCTGAAAAAAAATGAGAATTACTCAGATGTTTGGCAAATTTAACACAACCCATATATGTTGCGAAATTCTGCAGGATATCTGTGAGACATTACTCAGGCAATATCGTATGGACAAATAGAGCATAACAGCAAAAGTAAAACGGGATATTTTTGGTTATGGGGATAACTGTAACAGAATACAATAAACTTCATACAGTTTCACAACCAAGATAACTCAATCAAAGTTATGAGCTTGTTGTAAGTCTGAATTAAGACCAGGAAAAGATGCAGAAAATCGGTCGAAATATAAGGTATATTGAATGTTATTCAGAACTGAAGATGGCAGGATAATGCTGGTTTATGTATTGTTCATCTGAAATGCTCGAGGGAAAGAGATAAACAGAGTGAATAGAGCAAAATGTTTGATAGTAGTAAAGTAGTACTCTGTAAAGTAGCATACGCTAAGTATGTGTAATATTACCCATTAATACTGTAAATGGATATTAATGATAATTGTGGCTATCAGTAAGTTCCTGATCTGACCATCTACGATTTCATCCAAATCACTTATCCATATTTCAAACAACTGACGTTCCATCACTGACCCTGTTGGATCAATACTGGTCACAGAATTTGAACAAAATACACACATCCACAACTTCCTTTTGTCTTCTGCAACAAAGGCAATTTTGTATCACGAGTGGTTTGACCCACAGTTCACAAGAAGCCATCACTCTGGGAAGAGTAACTGAACACAATGACCGTTGTTTAAATTTCTCGGTACTTTTACTGTCTACTGTCACTGTGGAAGATTGACCATGTGCGTCCTCACATAAATAGCAAGAAAAATGAAACTTCGCCAATTATTATCTAATCAGTATACTCTTCTTCAGCAATGAAGGAATTGAACAGTTCATCAGCAATGTTATCAAACAGCACTTGCAACGCAATAAATTGCAATCTAATGCTCATTCTAAGTTCCCATACGATGTTACCTCTCAATTAAACTTAGACAATGATGAAAACCTCAGTGTATCTCGTTGCATCCGAGGATGGGGAAAACGAGTGATAGACTACTTCCCACAAGCCCGGGTGGTTTCAGGTACAACAACACTCCAGCAGCTTGACATCATGGAAGGGAAAACAGCCCACTTGATTGGCATAATATGCACAGACATCAATTACCAACTCTCAGGAATAGCAATGTGCACCAATTTCAAAATGTACTGCAGTAATTCACCAAGGCCCCTCACAGCAGCTTCCAAAACACACGACCACTGCTGTCCAAAATAATAAGTCCACCAGATCTGGGGGAACACTGAAAGTTCCCATTTGCACTAACTTGGACATATGTTGCCATTCACTGTTGCGGTGTCACACTCCAGGATTTTCTTTCCTAACGACATTGTGGGTCTGTCTACACGATATGAACTACAGAGATTCAAAAAGGCTGTTCACCATTGCGTTCTCAAGGGGCAAATAGAGATGGGCAATAAATGCTGGCCAAGCGAGAGCTGCCCATCTCCCATTAATAACTTTTAATACTCATGAGAAGTTGGCTGCAGTGAAGTTGTACAGAACATGACCTGTATTTCCTGTTATGGCAGAACACACCAGAAAATCTGATCCGTCCCTCTTTCTGCTCCACATGCTATAAAATGCAAGCAACTGTTGTTCAAACTCTGAACTAATTGGAATTTCTCGCTCATCTTCTTTTGCATTGCTCTATCCATTACTAGGAAACAATTGCCAGAATGTAAAGATCTTAAATATGACATGATTTACATGGGCCAACGGGTTTCCGAAGTTGAAATTCCATGTTTTGCATACATGAGGTGGTGGATGGATTGGAATGTGGGTTCTGAGGAGAGACAATGAAGGAGATGAAATTATACTGAGCCAGTCATCCGGAGGCTCTGCAACTTGATGACAAAGCACGCCATAGCAGATGGTGGAATTTCTAACTACTTTATTATTAAACAAGAACTATATCTGACCATGAATCAAATATCATAACAATTTACCTGGTCTACTCATGTCACTGAGGGAAGGAAAGCTGCCATTCTAAATACACCTTGCCTATTTCTAAATCTAGAACCAGAATAATGTTCAGCAGTTCAATCTTAACTGATCACTAAATTCGCTCAGCAGGGCACTCAGTTCAAGGCCAGTTAGGAGTGCTTAAAAAATGCATGCCAACCTAGAGAATTCTAAATCACATTAAGAAGAATATAAACGTATGAATAAACAATTGTGACTGGCTGCCCAATTCATTAGCATCGGATAGTTTACAAGTAAAAAATATCTACTGGGTAGTTGACTGAGCATGTAAAATTATTAGCGTACATTGGATTCACATAGACAAACACAATTTAGTGTCAGCGTTAGGCTGTTCGGCCCGACAACACTGCTCCATCTTTTAAAAAGTGAGAGGAATGAGTTAATACGTGCAAGGTGTTTCATTTTTGCTTGCATTACCCGGGTTCACGGCAGTGTGAAAGGGGTAGATAGGATAGGATTTTTAAAGCGTCTCCAGGGGGTCATTTTGAGTCAGTATGTGAACTGTCCTTCTGGAGATAGGTCAGTGCTAGACCCAATAACAGGGGAATGAAGCTTCTAAAATTATTGAAGCGTCTGTGAACGAACATATTTTTGGGATAGTGACCGCAAATTTGTAAGCTTCAATGTCATTATGGAAAGAGAGAAGAGTGCAGAAATTCAGATATCACAATTGAGAACAGATTCAATATCATTGCATAGGAAAAGGCAGACACAGACTTAGAGCAGCTGCTACGACGCAAGTTGATGTTTGGAAAGTGGTAGTCTTTAAAAAGTGGGAATTCATGGCCGGTCTGCTTGTGAAAGAGTGGAAGGCAAGGACGTAGATCCTGGAAGCATTGGAATTATAGAAATATCGAGATTTTTATAGAATGATACGTCAGGAACAGAGCAAGAAGAACACACCAGGAGAGGCATTTCAAGAGTATGAGAGCGTGTGTGTGTGTGCGTATGTGTGTGTGTGCGCATGTGTGTGTCTCTGTGTGTGTGACTGTGTATGTGCATGTGTATGTGTCTGAGTGGATGTGAGTTCGTGTGGATAGTTGTGTGTCAATGTGTTTTCTGTATTCTTAAAAAAAATAGCTGGAAACAGAGGAGCCACCACGCATCTTTGATGTATAGAATTTAAAAAAAATACTCCCAAATACCACCGGAGGCATTTTATCGGTATAACACCAGGAAAAGGGGAAGAGTGCGGTGTATTAGAGATCAAAGGCGTAGCCTGTGCGTTGAGACAGAGGACATGAGTGAGTTGCTGACTGAATACTTCTCACCTCTATTCAGAAAACGGGAAAAAAAACATTGTTGTTGGGGTAGTGAAGTTGTTAGACATGTCATGATTAAGAAAGAAGAGGCGTTTGATCCTGTGGCGCGAATAACGTTGCATAAATCGCAGGGCCTGTTACTGTTTACCTGGCTTCTATGTGCATGGCAGGAGATTACTGGGGCCCTGGTGGAAATATTGAACACTTCACTGAAGAGAGACGAAACAACAGTGGGCCGGAGATAGCTGATGCTTTTCATTGATAAAAGCATCAGGAATAGGCGAAGTAGTAGTAGAAAAGACAGTCCCCTGTCACAGTCAGGGAAAGTAGTGGAAAAAATTCAGAGGGGCAGAATGAATAAACACTTGGAAAGGTAGGAATTGATCAGGGATCGTTAGCATTGATTCATTGGAGAGAGATCATGTGTGATTTATTTAACTGAGTCTTTCAGAAAGATGGTTCATATATTCAACATATTTGCCAGCGTATTGCATATGATGTGGTTTACATGAATGTCGGTAAGGCCTTTGACAATATCCCACAGGGAAAACTGATCAAAAAGTTCAATGCCCATGAGATCAAAGGTAAGTTGGAAAACTAGATTCAAAACAGGCTTGCAAATTGGAGGCAAAGAGAGATACAAAGGAGGCAAATAGAGGGTTTTTTTTTAATGATTGGAATCTTGTGACCGTCGGTGTAACACAAGCATTGGTGCCTGAATCCTTGCTGTTTGCTGTGTACATTTTTCACTCGGTTGTTAGCTGGTCAACATAGATATGGTGTACCGAAGTGTCTGTTTCTGTGGATTATGTATGACACTGTGACCCATATATCAACACAATTCTACATTACTTTCTGACATTACTCTGCATTGCAAGGCAACCCAGACAATCTAGTTAACAATTTTTGACATCAGCTGGGAATACCCTGACTGCTCTCCTTCTCAAACTCGCCACTATCCTGAGGCTCCGCTTAAAGTCACCACCAGTCGCCTCTGTCTCTCTCTGTCTCTGTCTCTCTCCCTCTGTCTGTCTGTCGTTCTTTCTCTCTCTCTCTGTCCCCCCCACTCCCTCTCTCTACCCACCACCCCCCGCATCAAGAAAGCCGCCGAATGGTCATCTGGGACTGTATATTCTGCCTTTAACTTCCAACAGACTACATGCAAACACTTTCATGCCAGGAAATCTATACATCTCTTATGGAATGTATTGAACGACAGTCATCTGTGTTCGAAGATTCCACAAGCTCACTATCACCTGAGATAGGAAAGCTGTCTTCACCCTGATCGAAATAACCTGCCCCCTAATCTCAGACCGTGAAACTCTGTTTTATCTGGATACCCTAAGTCAAGTGAAACATCAAATCTGCACCATCATACCCAGGCCTTTCATAATTAATTACATTTCAGTGAGATCATTTCTTGTTCTTCCAAACACTAATGCATTTAAACCCAGTCAATCTCATTGCTCCACAAATCTGCTATTGCAGGTATCAGGCGACTAATCTGTCACTGCAATCATTCTCTAAAAAAGCACTGCATCTCCTACACGGTGATCAAAACTACTCACAATACTTCAGCTCAGATCTTGGCGAAGTCCTGCAGAAGCAGTGTAAAAAAAAATTGCTCTTGTGTGAGGTTCTTGTTCAATGAAGGCCAATTTAACACTTATCTTTCTATCTGGTAATTAGTTCCTTGATTTCAGTTGCCGGTGTACAGGGTCAGCCACATGACTTTGTTCATCACCTCATCCAAGTATTTAAACATTTGAAGAACATTATGATACTCTGTTTTCTTTTGTTTTCCCTCCAGTGTCGCTAACTTCAGACTAATCCAATTTAGATTGCATTTTGTATGTTTCTGCTCACTGATTCAACTTGACCAGAAGGCCGTGAAGCCGGTTTGCATGGTCCCCATCAGCAAACCTGACAATACCACACCTTTAATCTAAGGTTAAGCCTTCGGTCGCTAGTCCGAAGATAAAGAGAAACTTCTTTATCCAAAGAGTGATGAATCCATGGAGTTCACTATCACAAAAGACTGTGGAGGCCAGTTCACAGGGCATATTTAATACGGAGATCAATAGGTTCTTGTTTGTAAAGAGAACCAAGGGTTACGAGAGAAAGCATGGGAATGTGATGAGAAAGTTATCAAGCATGACTGAAGACGAAGCAGACTCGATGGGCTGAATGGCCTACTTTCTGCTGGATTTGTCAGAACCTAAACTTTGCTAATATGGTCGACATGACCATCTACTGAACTTGTTGCCACCTCACTTGCTGCCATTAAGTGTAGATTATCAGCCCGAGGGATTGACCAACTTTCGATTGCGTTTACGTATCATAAACATGAATAGCTTAACATGTGAGGAACTTTTGAGGCCTCTGAGTCTATACTCTGTGCAGTTTAGAAGGATGAGTGCGGGGGGAATCTCATTGAAGGTTACAGAATACTGAATGACCTTGACAGAGTTCATGTTGGGAGGATGTTGCCATCTCTGGGAGAGACTAGCGACCGAGAGCATAACTTTACATTAAAGGGAAGAGTTTTGGGGACAGAGATAAAGAGAAACTTCTTCAGCTAAAGAGTGGTGAATCTATTGAGTTCACTGTCACAGAAGACTGTGGAGGCCAGGTCACAGAGCATATTTAAGACGGAGATCAATAGATACTTGTTTGTAAAGGGGATCAAAGGTTACGAGGGAAAGCAGGGGAATGTGATGAGAAAGATATCAGGCATGACTGAATGACGAAGCAGACTCGATAGGCTGAATGTCCTACTTTCTGGTCCTATGTCTTATGGTCTTACAGATGTAAAATCATGGTGCATAATTTTACAGACGAGGTGTATAAAGTGGATGTCATGGAAAATTTGATATGTTACAAATTTGAACGGTCGTGGATTGTATTATAGTGCGCTGTATCAGTCACAGATAAGCCGAAAATCTAAGAAGTGCAAACAAACGTCTTTAAAATTTGAGCCGATTTTTCAGACGAAGAGAGAAAGCAATCATTTCCACTCACAAGCGGGTTGGTAAACACATTCTATCAAATGACCATAATTGGTAAAATGTCGGAAATGTAATGGGGATGATCAATTTACCCAGTGGATAAGCGAGATGTGGAAATTACGAGCTGAACTAATGATAAAATCAGATTTTGGGGCAACTATTGAAAGTCAATTGAAAAGTCGTTTGGCGATTTGACATTTTCAGAACCACAGAAAGCAAAAATGAAATAAAAGAAACAAAACAAGTCAAGCAATGGAAGAAGTCAGTAAACCTGACAGCATCTGTGTAGAAAGAAAGATAGTTGATGTTTTGAGTAAAATGTGACTGTTGACGAATGGAGCTTTTATAATGAAGACAGGATGGAGAGGTGGAGAGAGTGGAACAGATAGTGAGTATGTCCAGAACAAAGGACAAAGGGGCTGTTAGTAATAATATAGGAGAAAAATAGGATGAAGAAAGGCTTGTAATGATTGTACCGACGAAGTGAAAATAGAACTATCTTGCAGAGACCAAGGCTGACAGGACGTAAATAGTTAAAGGAGGAACCTGCTGGATTGTAACACGAAGGAAGACAGAGATTCTGCTCTGAAGCTGTTGGAATTCATTTTGAGTCATGAAGAGGTTAAAGTACAGAAGCATAAATTGAGGAGATGTTTTTCCAAACGTTCTGTGTGAAGCTATATTGCACGGTGTTTTCAAAGAACCTGAGACCAATAACCTTCTGTGGTTGTGTGATTCTATGATATGGATTACAAAGTGGGGACTCGCTTCCAAGACACAAGTTTAAACGTCATTGATCTCTCAAAGTGAGCTGGTGTTTGGAACCCTGTTTCGTTGTACCCATTAATGGTCACATTACTTCTCATTGGTGTAGAAGACAAGAGTTTACTTCACAGTGTGCACACATCAAAATCTATTGGTTGATGGAAACAAACACCAGCTGTCTATGCAAAACATGTCCAAGGAACTAACTCTTACAGAAATTAAGGACTCAGTAGAGACCTTTCATTATCTGTGAAACTGCATTTTGCTATTTTTCAGATTTCACCTGGTATTAGCAGCTTGGACGATGCTTGCACCCCTCCTAAAGTTGCTTCTTCTACAGCTATTGAACTGTGAGTTATGATCTGATGAATACATTCACTTAATTATTGTTGAGTTAACGATTATTCCAATGTGAGTTGCAATATTGTAACTAACATTCTGTGTGATGGAAGACGGTGACAGGACGTGGAATCAGAATTGCATTCTCTTCATTTTTGTCTGACTGTTTATGATACAGTTAATGAAGCCCCACACAAACTAAATCCAATCTTTCCACACTATTCCTGGCTTCTGTACAGCTCTGTGGGTGGTACGGTGGCTCAGTGGTTACCGCTGCTGCTTCACAGCAACAGAGACCGGGATTCTGGTTCCTTCCTTGGGCGACTGCCTATACGAAATTTGCACATTCTCCCCGTGTCTGCATGGATTTCCTCCAGGTTCTCTGGTTTCCTCCCACAATCCAAGGATGTGCAGCTCAGGTGAATTGGCTATGCTAAATTGCACATAGCGTTCGCTGCATTAGTCAGGGGGTTAATAGGGGAATGGGTCTGGCTGGCTTACTCTTTGGGGCGTCACTGTGTACTTGTTGGGCCGAAGCACCTGTTTCCATACTGGAGGAATCGAATCATCTCAAAGAGTTGTAACCCTACTTTGCCAATTTGGGTCTGTGTGAACCCATGTCTGCCAATAGTATCACAGTATGTGCAGCAGGGAAACCTGCTGAACAACATCTAACTGATTTATTTGTCAATATCTGAAATAATGCGAAAAGAAACTGATTTTTTCATTTCCTTGTAATCTGTTGTGAACTTGATTTGGTTTTGGGATTTAGCTCTTGAATCCCAAAAACATTTGCTCAAAAAAAAACTTATTTGTACTGCGTCATTCATGCCCACAGTGAAATGAGGGAGTCCTATGCCAAACTGATGCATTTTGGTGTTGAGATGGTTTTACACTTTTGGAAGTGACACAGGCAATTTAGTCATGGAAAGGAATTACAGTCATCACTGTGATAAGGCCACAGCTAGCTGATTTTTCTTGGAAAAACATAAGGGTTACTGGATAGGAAACATTCAGTCTATTTTCTCTACAGAGATGCTGCCAGAGCTGCTGAGTTTTCTCAGTAACGTCTGATTGTTTTTTCTGATTTACAGTATCCGCAGTTCATTGCTTGTATTTTTAACTGTTTTTATTAAGCTCTGTATTTGATCAAAAGATTATTCAGAACGAGATCAATATTGATAAAGTCTTCTGCCTGTATTCAAAGATTTGTTGCTAGAAGTTCATTTGAATTCTTGGATTAGCGTTTACTCCTGAAGAGATAATACCAGTCACTCCAAACTACCAACAGTGCTGCATTGTTCAATCAGCGACAATTTGTGCTCATATTGTTGAAAATGCATTTTAACAATTGTCTTTCTGAGTCCGGCTGAGACTGTTACAAGTTGAGGCAGGGCTGAAAACAATATCATCTTGTTGGCCATGTCAGCACTACGAATAGTTTGCATCCATTTGAACATGTTTCCTATTACTGGGTGACAGATGTGCTAATCTGCGTTTTAAAAGACAATGAAATGGGAATATCGAAGCTGATTGTTCGTTTGCCTTGTGTGGTGTCTGCTCTTCTGTTGGCATAGTGGTATCAGCTAAGGCAACCAAACAAAAAAAAAATCAGCTTTCAATTTTTTAAGATAATCTAAACAACTGGAAAGATTTTCTGTTATATTTGGGTCCACTGGAGTTTGGACAAACAGTGAACTTGGTGTCTCTAAGGCAGCGGTTAATACCATGTCTACCTTCGATTGAACTCACATACGCATGGATATTTCTCTCAGCTTCTTCCCCCAGCACAGGTCGCTTGACTACTGTGTGATATATAATCCATAGAATTATGTTACTCTAAGTCGCTTCTCCTGTATTCAGGAGAATAAATTGATGCAGAGCTCATATGTTTATCCTGACATTGTTTAATACTATAATTTTCATCAAACAAACCATTACCAAACCCTCCTACTGGAAGATCCAGAATAATTTTTTTGCCAAATGTATGTGTAATGATGAATGGGTGCGGGGTTATATTTGATATTAGAACATCAATACTCCGAGCTTTACTTTTCTATTTGGTCATCAATGGCGGGATGACTGGCTTGGTCAGCGTAACTGGGAATGCGAACTTGTGGTGGTGTTCTGTGTGTCATGAACTATTGCATTTCGTTGAGGCTAGGTGTATCAACAAATCGGGAGTAAGAGAAATACAGAATTTTAATCAAGCATCAGATAAGGATATTCTGCCAGTCAGGATGCGGACTTACAGGTGGTCGTTTTTCCATTTTCTCTGTACCTTAGTTGGTGGTGTGGGTGCAGGTTTGTTCGGTTGTGTGGAAGATCTTTGCTGAGTTGCTGGAGTTAACGTGGGTATTGCCAGTTCTGCGGCTGAATATTGGTTGTGAATGTTTTATGCTAATATACGGCAAGGAAAACAAGCTGACTCGTTTGGCCAGGTCTAATCGAGCTTCTGAAAGTATGCTGCTGTTGAATGCAGTGAGAGAACGAGCAAATATTCTGGCAGAGACGTTGCTTGGGTATTGTTGAGAGTGAGAATGTTTTGCGAATCAGAAGTGAATGTACAGGGATGTCCGGTGTTTGTTCTCCACTTGTAGCAAATAATTATAAAAAAATCCCATCTCAGATTCAGGCAAATTCCACAGCGTAGTATGTCCACAGTGTGTTTCGATATCTTGCTTTTTCTTCAAAAGTTCTTTTCAAATTTTACTCCTATTCAGTCAATGGCGTGTAATGTTCAATGAGATTTGAAGGTTTCTTGCTCTTTCGCCCATCTGTTGGAGGTACATTTATAGGTCAGCTTTTTGTTCCATAAATTTATTCAGACTCTCCCCGTTGAATACTTGTGCCTGGTTGCTTTAATTAATCACTGGTAACAACAGTTAAAATGCTTACAATCAATGGGAATTTTCCATGAGGAAATCTTCCTTGCATTAATCTGTGATAGTTCCGTACGTGTTAACTAATTATGCGCCGGAATCATAATCTTGTGTCTTCTTTTCATTAAACATGTTGCAGGAGTTAACTCAGCCTTACGAGGATGAAATATTCGAATGTTATTAATACGTGCAGATTTGATCGATCAATTTACATCCAAACCTGCTAGAAGGATTGATATTTTATATCTAGAATAGTAAGCTTATAGCAGCTCCTCGGAATTCAGTCAGAGTCCGTTATACGTCAGGTATGTGTCAGTAGACGCAAAATAAAAACCAGACTTACACTTGATTGAGGACTACGTTTCACGTCCTAGGAATTTGATAACGCAGTAAACTATTTCATAAAATGTTGTATGAACAAAGGAGTTTGATTTATATATATTAACATAAACCTTGTATTGTGGGGATAAAGTATTTTTTTTACAGAAGCATAGAGTTTGGGAGAAACTCAAAAGATCTGGCAGCAAGTGTGAAGAGATAAACACAATTATCATTGCGACTCCAGTATGACTATTCTTCAGAAATGAAGAAGAGAGAATAGAGTCGTATCAGACTCCCGAAGTTAACACTGTTTCTCTCTTCAATATGCTGCTCATCCTGCTGTGTTTCTCCACATTTCTCTGTATTTATTTCAGAATGCCAATCTTCACATTATTTTCCTTTTAACCTGCTGTTTCATTTATTTTACTCTAGTTTTCTGAAGGGCTTTTATATTTTAGGAACTAACGACTCAAGAGAGGAATCATAAAGTCGTTGGATGCAATTTAATTGGAAAAATTTCTGGTTCAGATGGTAGGAAACCAGACTGGGGACAAATGCAGGAATAAATTCGCATAGAAAAGAAGGTTGATCCGAACAATTGAAAGAAAAGGTTTTTGTGTTTAGCCTCTGAACCTTAGAACACAGAGCATAGAATTCTACAGCACAGGAACGGGCCCTTCGGCCCACAATGTTGTGCCAAACATGACGCAAAATTAAACTAATAATTTCTGCCTGCTCTTAGTCCACATCCCTCCAATTCTCGTAGATTTAGTGCTTAGCGAAAAGTCTCTTAAATGCCACGATTGTACTTTGCGACTCCACTACCCCTGGCAATTCCAGAATCCTACCACTTTCTGTGTTTAAAAAAACTTACCCCTCACACCTCCGTTGAACTTACCCCCTTGCACCTTAGATTCATGCCCCCTCGAATTAGACATTTCAACTCTGGGAAAAAAAAGAGAGATTCTGACCATTAACAATATAAGTGCATCGTGTAATTTTATTGACTTCTAACAAGTTTCCCCTCAGCCTCCGCAGCTCCACAGAAAACAACCTGAGTTTTTCTCGTCTCCTCTTATTGCACATATTCCGAGAAGTATTTTTTATTTCAAATTCCGCAAATCATTAAAAACTCTCAGAGATTCTAACCTGACAAGTGCACAAATCTGACAGAAATAGACTTATTAATTGGTGGAAAAGGAACCGCAACGAAGCTACAAAACAAGCCTCCAGATTTGATAGAGACATGAATGAACTCCGACTTAGCACCCCTTGAAAACTATTTTTGTTCATTGTGTACTTTGCAATATTTCAGGTCATGAAGTGTTTAGATAGAATGGACCATCTTACTCTTTACAACGATTGAGCTAGAATCTCGCCTCTCACCTCATCAACATTGAAAATTGTGTCCTCCACATTGTTGAAATAGAAGTATCATCTGACACAGTCAATGTTTGAAAAGTATTTCAAATGGACATATATATTCCAAACAACCAGAGTTAATTCATTACAGTATCCAGGCTAGAGTTGCAACTAATATTGCTAATATAGTTTGAAATTGTAACAGTGCTCGCTTCAGTTACAGTTTTCAAAATGATGCCACTGCGCTGCCATGATTTGTGGTTTTCCAAACTGGTCCATTTAGAAAAGTCAACTGTATTACATGAAACCAATAGCGTGGATTGCACAATCTCATTTAGACAATACCCAAGGTTGTTATTATCGCTTTTCTTCCACTAAATCAACATAGTTCCTATCAGTTTAATGGTCTTGGCGTATATGTAACTGTGTAAAAAGTAATAGCTTTAAATTCTCACTAACATAGTAATTATTCTGCAGTATATGTGAGAGAACAGGCGATATAATGGGTAGTTTATGTAAGTCGGAAGGAGTACAGGCTGAGAAAGGGGAAAGGCTGAAATTCTATTTCGATGACAAAAGACAATACCCCAGTGTGCACGCCAGCTGGCAAGACATTTTTGTAGATTTTTGTTGTCCATTTTTCACTGGCAAGTAATTGCTATTAAAAAAAAATTAGGCATGAGGTGGGTGAATGCAAGTTACAAAAGGAATCTGGAAAGCAGCGATGAATGATTCACAGCCAACGCTGAGTGACCATGTGTGAGCACATCTGTTGGACGGTCTGTCTTGGCTTAATGCACGACCGTAGAAATAAAATGATTCCAAGACTGAAAGCAAGCAATTAGAAGTTTACAGATTATAGAATAGTTGCATTAGAAAGAATTCACAGGATATTAAATCTCATCTATGTTTATCATACAACGCGAGAAAATTAACTTTGTTTAAATGGAAACACGTTTCGATTCCTGCACCAACTTGGGAGAAGAGCGCCACATCTTATCAATGAACATCATTAACATGGCGAGCTTAGCCATCACCTGAATCTGTAAACAATACGGCTTCATAATCTTCCTCTCCCCAATGTAGTTGAACGTGTGTATTAAATGCTCAGAGAGAGAATTCGATAGCAACGAGGGAAGGAAATGGAATTAATTAAGCAGTTTGTTCAAAGAGGTAGCATAGGAAGCGTGGCCCGAATGTGCTCGTTCCTTTGTTTTGAACTCCAGAATTGTTGGTCGGCAGTTATGTATTAAACAGTTTCTTTTGATCAACGGTAATAGCACAAGTCCTAGAGTTAAGGAAATAGGGAATTGTTGCTGGATATTGTTGATGACTGACACTTGAGACGCTGTTGTCATATCAACACCGAGGCAGCAGAAAGCCTAATGCTTAAGTTGACAAATGCAGCATCTGCAAAGTGTGATATCTGCCGGGTTTAGTTGTTAACTGATTACCGTTAGCTGTTTGTTGTTTTCAGTATTGATGATCGAGGAAAAATCTTAAACACTTGAATTTTTTTAATAGGGATGCCACACTTTAGCTCTGGGAAGTATTAATGCTTTATATGGAAGTCAAAACAACGTTGAATAAGTCACCATTAAAGCAGAGAGCGGAGCAATCAGTAATTTTGTGAAATCTTCAAACTGCCAACAGATGGTTATCAAAGAGGCTCACCAAATGTCTCAGTGCATTGGGTTGACAGTGCCCCTATCTGTGTGAAAAATGTCAGTTAAATTTGGAAAACGAATATTAGGATGTGTTTTCGCTCCAGAAGTTACATTTACTGATCTGTAAGTATCGCATGAAATTAGGGTTTCACATTTCCAGATAACATTTTATTTCTCAAAGTAACTCCAATTAGATTAGATTAGATTGCCTACAGTGCGGAAACAAGCCCTTTGGCCCAGCCAGTCCATACCAATCCTCCGAAGAGTAGCCCACCTAGACCCATCTCCCTCATGCACCTAGCACTATGGACAATTTAGCATTGCCAATTCACCTAACCTGCACATCTTTGGACTGTGTCTCAGTTTCTTACCTCAGTTTTTTTAAAACAGTTGAATTTACTTTCAAGTGTTGCATTGATTCCTGACACATCATTTCTTGTCTCTCTATTTCAGACAGTCTTGTCGACACGCAAGTTAATAAGACAGGTAATTTCTTGTTAGTTTCGTAAGGAGTGGAATCTCCATATTGTGCTGTGCCCATTCAAAAATACTGCTGTAATAACTGCCTCCATGCATTAATGTTGTTGTTTTAACTAGCCAACTGCCACAACTGAAGGAGGATGTGTTCCTTCTAAAGGTCTCATCCTAGCAATCTCTGAAAAGAGAGTGTGAGGGTCATCAACTACACACCATTGTTGTCAGATAGAGAGACAATGACTGAGGATTTCTGGAAAGGAGGGTGTGAAGGATCAGATCCCACTCACAGTGTTGTTGGTAGATCGAGAAACAATGATTGGGGAGAGTGTTGAAGGATCAGTTCCACACAATGTACTATTCTGGATAACATATTTAAATGATTTCACATATGGGTGATTGCTGACCTCCTTCTCACATATCCATGCATCGTGCAACATTTCTGGCTGTGAAAGACAAAAGCACCATTTCATTTTCAAATCGTCCCATGGCGGCTCCTTTGTGATTTCTCACCTGTCCGTGTTGAACACGATGGGTAACGGATCATTACTGGTCCCTTTCCTCTCAGCCTTCCTGAAGTAAAAGTATTTTATGACCGCTTGTCAGCGTGGGGCAAGCTCGAACAACACTCGAGAAGCTCGACAGTATCGAGGAACAAAGCAGCCGCCGATTGATTAGCAGAAATCCACAGACATCCCCTCCTCCACCACCGGCATTCAGTAGCAACACTGTGTACCATCCACAAGATGCAGTACAAACACTCACCGAAGCTCCTCAGACTGAACTTTCCAAACTCACGACCACTTATTTCTAGAAGGGCAAGGGGAAGCAGATACATTGGAACAACACACCCTACAAGTTCTCCTCTGAGCCCCTCACCATCCTCACTTGGAAAAATATCAGCCATTCCTTCAGTGAGGCTGATAATGCTGGAATTTCCACCTGAAGAGTAATTGGGAGTCTACCTTTGGGAGTCTACTTCTGGCATAGCAGAACTTAAAGAAGGCAGCTCACTCTCATCCTCTCAACAGGGCAAATAGTGACGGGTGACAAATGTTGGCCAGATGGCGATGCTCACATCCCAAAGACGATTCAATGAAAAATCTTCTCATGCTAGTCCATTCAGTTAATAGTTTCTATATAAATGCTTGCTCTCTGTGAGTGAGTGTCAGTTAAAAAGAAAGCCCGTCCTCTTTCACCATATCCAATAGGTTTTCTGAGTCATATTGTGGCCGAGTGCATTTGTAGTATCCTCTCACTCCCATTGCATGGTGAACAGGGAATGTCGGCTTTGAAGGGAGTTTTCCTGTTTCTACATTGTGAACCTTAGTTGTTATTTCTGTATTTTTCAGAGTCGGTGAAGCTGAGATTTGAGAATGGCAACAGTCCTTGCGCCGGCAGAGTGGGAATTCATTACAAAGGACTGTGGGGGACTATGTATGATACTAACTGGGACCTGTTGGATGCTACTGTTGTATGTCGGGAGCTGGACTGTGGGACTGCAGTCGCTGCCCCACGTTTTTCTCATTTTGGACCAGGATCTGGACCCATTATGACTGGAAATGTTCACTGCAGTGGGACTGAACGCGCTCTGCGTGACTGTCCGTCTGAAACATGGCGTCACTACAAAAAACCACACTCTAGTGATGCTAGTGTCATCTGTTCAGGTAGAAATCTGCTGCCCTTTCTCCTAGTTGCATCACAACTAAGTACTGCGTGAAACTAGAAAGAGATATGATAACAGAACGACAACTGTCCAATACTTATTAATATCAATTTATTCCGTGTCATTGTGTAACGTGTTGAATATTTGAATGTCATGGGAGACGTGAATACCTGTTATTGTTTGCACTCCAGTGAATGGGCAGAACACGTGTCCATTGCGATGGCATTTGAAGCCAAATTGAGAGAGCTGAACCACTGAAATGATCACACATACAACCTAATGTATTATGAAATTCGACATTGCGTTGACTGACAAAAATCACTGCATAACGTATCTTCAGGCGGAATGCCGCTTTCTGTATGACCAGCTGAGGGTCATCAGTCTGGGGACGATTTCACATAGAGGGTGGTGCGTGTATGGAATGATCTGCCAGTGGAAGTGATGGAAACTGGAACAATTATAATATTTAAAAGGCATCTGAATGGGCATGTGAATACTAAGGGTTTAATTGGATATGGGCCAATTGCTGGCAAATGGGGCTAGATTAGTTTAGGATATGTAGTCGGCATGGATCTTTTGGACTAAAGGGTCTGTTTCCATGCTGTACCTTACTATGACTTGATGACTCCACGTCGACGGTGCACCAGACCCACAGAAGTAAGGGAATGTTTCACACACGAATCTTTCAGTATTCAGATGATATTCATCAGTCAATAATGTCGATTATTGCTATTTTAATTTGTAACGATGCAGTGATTTTCTTTTCAGAGCAAGTCATGTTAGTACCTGAAAACTCCAAGTGCTTTGGCAGACTGGAGGTTCAGTTCGGAGACACCTGGAAAACAGTGTGTGGTCTTGACTGGGATTTAAAAAACTCTAACGTGGTCTGTGCACAGCTTCATTGTGGAGTGGCCGTGTCTGTTTCAAGCTCTGCTCACTCTAGAAACAGTACTGTGCTTGCAGGTACTAAGGTCTTTAAGTGTACGGGCAGTGAGACTCAACTAGGGAGGTGCCTTCGGTCTTCAGACACTCACCATGATTGCAGTGAACATAACAATGTCACTCTGACATGTTCCGGTGAGTATAGACTTAATGGAGAAAGAAATATCAATTTCACTTTAGTGTTTATGAAAGTGATGGCTCTGGTATTTGTGGCATTGCTCTAACAGTATCAAATTTAAACCAATCTTTGCAATTTATAACGTAGTCATGCACTACGTGGACCATATGCACGCAATTAGTGAAAGCTAACATGTTTCAAAGTGTTTCTGTTTGTATTGGAAAATAGATTTATTCATGTTTGTAAACTGTCTGCACTCAACACCTTTTATTGTCTAGAATTTCTAAAAGGCGACCATTACGATAACGGCAACCATGAGTTAATATTGATACATTGCAGTGAATATCGGACAATTAACTAAGCCAAGCCAACGGTTTTTTTTTTTCATTTTTATCTTTTTGTACACCGATCATATTTTTAAACAACATTTCCAAACTGTTTGGAATTATTGAACATCACTCTTTCCAACAAATTTTTTCAAGCAAGACTTCGTAGCTCACAATAACTTATTGTCTGACCTGTATCATCATGTTTGTTGTTCCACGATCGCTTTCTGATTCTAATATGGCGTCTAAAGGAGATTCTCTTCGTTTCCTGGCCATTCACGTTGGATTGAATTTACACTACTCTAATATCACTGTGCATTTTACATTAGTGCTCATATTATCAGTTGTCCGATTTAGTATCATTCCAAGGCATGCCACACCTCTTGCCCTAAACCTTAGCATTTTTGCCCAGTACAGTACTCTTCTAACAATCAGTTAGTGTTCAAGCAAGTCATATTCTTTTACACCACTATCTGCACGTATTCTATTGTTCAAAGCCAATAGTCGTTGGCCCAGTAGAAACGTGTCGAAGGCAGAAGCATACTCGTATTTCTATTCGAGTATCGCTCGTCTGCACCTCCTCAAGTACCATGACACCCTCTGTGAATTATGTGATGCACCTAATCAGACACAGCGCTTTGCTATCGGTCTGAGGACAACTGGATAACAACTGTCATAACGTCTCTGCCTCTGCACTAATGAACTCTATTTATAAATTTAAGCTTAAGTTATATTGGTGAGTACTCTGCTAAGTATTCTGTCACCTTCAACGAGCTCAACTCTTGAATACCGAAGCCCTTCTGTCTCAGCACTCTTGTTCAAAAGGTGAACCCAGTGAATATGGATAACGTCTGCCATTCTAGTCATAATGTACTGCAGAATCCCTGACGGGCATTGGTTAACTCCATTGGCTGTACGGCTGCGTTGTTCTACAAGGTGATGCCACCATCGTTGGTTAATTACCCTGCAGCCTCAAGTTGCCTTGAATGCCCTACTCCTTTAAGCTCACCTTTCGACTGACTAGTGTTGACCAACGTGTTAAATTACTATCAGTCTTCTTTCTATAATGAGAGTGCAGCCATATGATCATCCGGAATGTAGTGACCTCGCCTTCCCTGCATCATCCCCAGAGCCAATTAACTGTGCAAGTATTCATGGCCAAATGCAGCACAGATGCTACTGAACCATAGAGTGTTACAAATGCATCTATACATCCTCATTACTTACATTCTCCAGGACGCCGCATAATACATTGTAAACACTATTTTGGGAAGATTCTTTCGTTGTGAGTGTTCCAACAGGTTCATGAAGTAAAAGCAAGTGTTTTGAAGAAATTATATCTGTAATGACTGGATATTGAACAGCAATGTTTAATAAACTATTCATTTTGCCTTTTGCATCTTGCACCAATACCTGCAACAAAGGAGATTTGCAAACATTTGTTTCGTAATTTACTCAAACACAGGAAACCATGGACCCCGATTGGTTGGTGGGGTGAACAGATGCTCTGGGCGAGTGGAGGTCCTGCATGGAGAGCAGTGGGGATCTCTGTGTGGCATTTACTTTGATTCACAAGTCGCCAGTGTGGTCTGTGAGCACCTTCAGTGCGGGTCTGTAAAGTCGGTACCCAGAGATGATCGATTTGGGAGGGGAGCCGGACAAACGTGGAAGGAAAAGTACAAATGTCGTGGAAACGAGAGACGATTGTGGGACTGTGCAGTTTCACGCAGTGGACGTTTTAACTGTTCCCACGGAAACGTGGCCAATGTCATCTGCTCGGGTGTGTCCGGTAGGTCTGGCAGATGTCATTCCAGAAGGGAAATAATTGACCAGATGAGTTATTAGTAGAATTGCTGTTGGTTTCAGTGTCACCGTTATTCAGTCGAAATTTCAGTTCGAGGTTATTCACTGAGTTTGAACTCCACCAGCTGCCATTCTGGAATGGAGGACAGTGACATTCTTTCTGCACCATCACATTCTGTCGTTTTATTAATCAAGGTGCCATGCTTGATTTAACACAACGGTGTTCTGAGATCTGAAAGCTGACTTTTCCAAAGTTAATTTGTGTTAGATCCGGTTTGTTTCCACGTTTGTGAACATTTCATGAACAACATCAGAGATGAAAATTAATTATTTTCATCTCTGCATGTATCTGATTCATTCTTCAAACGTCAAATCTCTCTGTCTTCAACGATATTTCCAGACTCACTGGGTTCTGCGAGAACATTCTGTTAGTGCTTCTGAGGCGGTGAGTGAATCCTTATTGGCATTAAATCCTCGGATACATTGGGTGCATGTTGGAGGTAGTTTGCAACGTTAGAACAGAGATGAAAAACAAAGAAATTGAGAGCATTGTTTGCTATTCTGACAGATGTTTCCTGTGATTAAAAAAAAGAGACAGTGAGGACTGCAGATGCTGGTGAGTCAGAGTCGAAAAGTGTCATGGTAGACAAGCACAGCAAGTCAAACAATATTCCAGAAGCAGGAGAGTTAGGTTTCTGGCATAAGCCCTTCATCAGAAATGTGGAGGGTGAAGGGACATGACAAGTAAATAGTCAGTTGGGATTGTGGCTGGTGGAAGGTAGGTTGGAAGGCGGTAGGTGGATGCGGGTGGGAGGTTCGTGGTGAGGGTGGAACAGATCATTGGGAAGGAAGATGCACAGATGAAGTGGGCAGTGCCAAGTTGAACGGTTGGTGGAGGGAAGTTGTGGAAATAATTGAAGTCGCAGTTGATGCAGTGTGGTTCTAGGATCTTGAGGCAGAAGAGGAGACATTCCCCTTCCAATTACCAGGTGGCTTTGATTTGGCTGTGAAGGGGACTCAGAACTGCATGCCCTCGGGAGATTGAAAGGATGAATAAAAATGTTTGGCTACAGCACGGTGGAGTTGCTTGGTGTGTGAGTCCCAGAGTTGTACCCTGAACTGCTCTATGATTTGGGGTTCTGTCTTCCTCATACATAGGAGACCACAACAGATGAAGTTCTTACACCTCTTGGGTGACAAGTAGCCATACCTCTCCGCTCACCTCCAACCAAGAACCTAAAGGATAATTGCAAATACAGCAGGGACTTTCCTGCACACCTGTTCAGCTCATCGACTGTGTCCATTGCTCTTGATGTGGTCTCCTCTATACTGGGGAGACAGAAAGTCAATTCACAAAGTGGTTCAGGAATCATCACTGTGATACACACATCAAAGAATCCCACCGCCTTGTGGCCGAGCCACTTTTAATTCACCTCCCATTCCGTCAGGTACATGCAAGTCATAGGTCTCCTCCACTGCTAAATCAATGTAGCACGCCAGTTGGAGGAAGAACGCCTCATATTCCACCTTGAGACCCTACAATCACACGGCATCTACATCAACTTCACCAATTTCCAAACCTCCCCTCTCCCCCTCATCTCAGATCCAACTCTACAACCTGACACTTCTGCCTTGACTTGTGTTACGTTCCACTTTTCCTTCCTACCTACTTGCCCCTCCCTCCACACCGACCTATTACAATTAATTTCCACCTGCACTCAACTGTCGTCTTCCCAGCTATCTGCTCCCCCAACCGCACCCAACCCCAAACTTATATGGCAGCCCCCTTTACCCGTGCACATTCCTGATGAATGGCTCATGTCAGAAACGTCGACTCTGGTGGTCCTCGCATGCTGTCTGACCTGCTTTGCTTTTCCAACACTACTTTTCAACTGTGGTAAAATTCATCTAATTGAACATGGCGGATTGGGAATCTGCAAGAAGCAAATAGATTTCCTGCTTCTGAGTTTCGAACTATCACTTGCAAATAGCCATTGTGGGCTCTACACAGACCATTTCATTTCCTCATTGTTCAAGATTAACAGGCTTTATTGATCCACATCTTTCCCAAATGGTTGGAAACGAAAAGTGATGACAAAAATGAAACTTGCTGAAAAACTGTTGGATAATCCATTTCTAATGCGTATTAAAGCTCATAAATTTTGCTTAGAGTGTCGAATTTCTCTCTTCAGTTTAATCGTTGTTCTCAATAAATATCGTGTTGCAGACGAGAATTCGTCACCAAGACTAGTTAATGGTGGAAGCAGATGCGATGGCCGAGTTGAGGTCTACTACAATGGAAGCTGGGGCCGAGTGCAAGACACCCTGTGGGACTTGAATAATGCTCACGTTGTCTGCAGACAGCTGGGTTGCGGTTATGCCTTCGAAACGTATAACACGTCGAAGTATGAGGCGAGTGCTCAATGTGGGAGGGTGTACGGTGTCCAGTGTCACGGGCAGGAACCGCAGCTCCAGGACTGCAGAATCTCCAGCTCACTGAATACATCGGTCTGTGACAGCAGTGATGTTGGTGTCCTCTGTTCAGGTGAGTAGACATTTCACAGCAAAAACTGCTGGCAAATATAAAACTATCTGTTGTGTGGAATACTTGTTCTTGATGGTCACTCGGAACTATTATTTAACACTGCGGTGAAAGCAGATGTGGGCCAGTTGGATGGGTGTAAGCAAGTGAGATTTTTTGCAATACGAAAGCTATAAGGATTTCATGATCCCAAAAGTAAAACTGACACAGATACATAAGGAATAAGGAATTCACTACGCTGAATACAAGCTCGCTGAACCCAAATGTTGGAAATTCAAGGCAACGATGGACATGTGACTATTTTCCATCACACCCATATCCATCTTGATATCATTATCTCCTACCCTGCAAACAATCGAAAGTTGAATATACTACCAAAACCTAGAGTTTTACATTTGACGTGAATGTCAGTTTCGTGTCACGCAATCTCTAAGGTCCACTATTTGCACCATCCTATCATTTGCAATCTTACCCTTAATTCAACTGATAGACAGCTGAGACACCAATCCATTGTCCTCCCACTGCCTTCCCTCATGCTACCATCTGACAACTTGAGGTCATTCATAGCTCTTCTCTCCATGACCTATCTGCGTCTATGTCCGATTGCTCATCTGCTATGTACACACGGCCCTACATTTCCTCCCAGTTAACATATCTAAAAACAAATCCGACCACTGTTGTCAAATATGTCCCACTTCATGTGTCTATTATTAAATTCCTGAGATACGTTTAAGGTTACAGATGGAGCTAGTAATACGATTTCCCAAGACCACAGCTTTGAGGTTTTTCTCTGAAATCTCCAATCCACTGAATTGTCTGGTGCTGTCCAACGATATGCAGGTTATGGTGCATTGGTCCTGTTAAATTGCCATGTACAGGTTAGAGTGATTGGCTGTGCTAAGTTACCCAGAGTGGCCAGGTGTGTGCAGGTCTGGGTGGATTGGCCGTGCTAAATTACCCATAGTGCCGAGGGATGTGCAGGTTCGGGTGGATTGGCCATGCTAAATTACCCATAGTGCCCAGGGATGTGCAGGTTCGGGTGGATTGGCCGTGCTAAATTGTCACGTAGTCTCGCCTTGTTTCATCCAGAACAGCCAACACTTGGCGATGTTTTGGACAAGTCAGTGGGATTGCTGTTGATCTGTACCACGTGAAGACTGGAGTGGTGTCGCCCCTGTTTATGTTTTGAAATGTATTATTCTGCTGTACGTCTCAGTTATAAATGTAGAGTTAATGGAAATATGAGACAGGCTTTTAATCGGACGTAGCCAATGTTATGGTTGCAGTAAAATGACAGTCAATGGGCCAAGACGTGTATTCAGATATTCATAGTAATTATCTTTTGTAACATTTCATTTCTTCGCATTCTTGCTAAAATTAGTCATTTAACTTATCAATGCTGTCAGGTGTTCTGTTTCATTATTTTATTCACATCTCAAAAGACAATGTATAACTCTTTCTGACCTAAATCTATACGTGATGTGGGACTGAATGAAGAGGGGAGGGACAATTGAAGGTATAATCGTCTGTGTTTTTGTTTGACAGAACACATGCAGTTAAGGCTGACAGATGGAGGAACCCGTTGCGCTGGTCGATTGGAAATTTACTACAAAGGGACATGGGGCTCAGTGTGTGATGACTCCTGGGATGTGATAGACGCTGAAGTAGTTTGTCAGCAACTGGGTTGTGGAAATGCGCTGAATATGACATCTCATTTCTCCTTCGGACCGGGCTCAGGTCCCGTTTGGTTGAAAGATGTGAAGTGTTCTGGAAATGAATCATTTCTCTGGGAATGTCCGTCAGCACCATTGGGTCACCAAGACGATTGTTCTCATAAGGAGGACGTGAGAATTATATGCTCAGGTGAGGACACTCTCAGTGTTGCTCTTCTCCTACAATGCTATGTTTGAGGATTCATACGAACGTTTGTATAGTGAACTGGGGAGTATGTAGAGCAGAAGCAGAAATGGAACACATGGGTCGATGTCGTGCTTATGTTGCGTAGAGCAATCCGAGATATTATTTTGTCTGTAATAAATAGTATTTCCATGAAAACACATCAATATCTGAAAAATGCCAAGCTAATGGTCAAACACGTCATTGATGGTCCATTGTCACAGCTTTGGTTAAAGTAAATATTCTGCAAAATGTTTTGCTTTTAACAAACTCTAATTTATTATCTCTACATTTGGATCCAACGACGAGAAATGTGATTCTTGTCAGTATATTGCTCGATCACGTCGGGAATCTGTAACAGTTTGATGCTTAGTTTCTAATGACCATATAATCTCAATACACTTTCTGCCAGATTTCCCCACCTTAAACGTAACTTAATTAAAATTGTACCACCCATTGGGCACCAATGTTGTCCTGTGAAAACGATGTACTTACTCGACGTCTGAGCTATTTTTTCTGTACTGCAAGTCCTTAACTTTTTGTCAATCAGAATGCTTGCTCATGCCTCGGGGTAACCAAATTAAAATCGTTGCTCGCAATTTCAAACTGCTATTACATCATTACGAGTTCGAGTGGATGAACACTTCCACTTTTCTGCATATCTGATATTCTCTTTTGGACTCTGACTTTCTGTTTGCCGTCAGTTTTTCTCTACTCTTTTTCTTGCTCAATAACTTCACGATGCTATTCGGATCTTGTTGAAAGTTTGCTTAAACTCCATGCACGATGCAGATTTTCTCTTCCTTCTGCTTGCTATTTCAGTAACGGCTTCCCATAGTTTTATAAGATAAATTGTAAATCGTACTCATCCCTGACACTTGTGTTGCACATTAGAGGATTGTCACAGTTATGTATCGAAGACATAACCAATGTCTCAATCTGGATATCTGTTATTCTATGAACAGAGCACAAGGAGATGCGGCTGGTGAATGGAAAACATCGCTGTGAAGGGAGAGTGGAGGTGTTCTACAATGGGACTTGGGGAACAGTATGTTCAGAAAATCTGTATGGACAAAGTGTTGAAGTGATATGTAAGCACTTCGACTGTGGTGACCTTCTGTTCATTGATTATGACAGTCAATCATTCGGAGCAGGAAAAGGACCTACGTGGCTCGATGGGATGGAGTGTCTGTCACACAAAACGGCCGTGCAGCAATGTCAGACGGATCCCTGGGGTCAATGCAGTTCTCAAAACTGGGCAAATCTAGGCGTCATTTGTTCAGGTAACACGACAAATCTCAATATTTGGGTGTCATTTCAAACACTGATTTCCAATAGAGTCAGCACGTTTCTCTTCTTGACAGAGCGTAATGTGAAGAAGGAGCAGCCCCTCAATTCAAACCCTTGCCCTCAACAGTCAGGTGCGTCCTCTTAATGAGTTTGTCAAATCTCGGAATGATGTGCCTGCTTTGCACTTTTTTCAATATTTGTCACTTTTACACTACAGATTCGCAACTCACTGTGCGCCTGGACGGAGGAGGCAGCAACTGTTCCGGGAAAGTGGAGATGATGTGCAATAAACGCTGGGGCACGTTTTGCGGTGATTCTTGGGATATAACTGATGCCAATGTTGTCTGTAGACAGCTGGGATGTGGCTTCGCTCTACTGGCCCGAGGAGGGCCCGCTATCTCCCAGGGTAAAGGTGTTATTTGGCAGAATGGTGTGAAGTGCAAGGGAAGTGAATCCTTCCTTTCCGACTGTCTCTCCACAGCACGAGGGCAAAGCACATGTAATCACAAGGAAGTTGCCAGTGTTTTCTGCTCTGGTAAGTACGATGTTGACTGGTGCCGACCAGTGGTCATTCATGCTGCAAATTAGTATCATCATTTAGACTTACTAAATTAAGTTTCACGTTCATGAATATTTGTAAACTTTCTTTAACAGAATCCGAGTTGTTGGCGACTTTCCCTTCACCTCCACCAGCTGGTATTTATGACTGATACTATTAGTAATATTTGTGTTAGTGTCACACTTCTGACTAGTGAAATTGTTCCTGTTGTTTTTTTCACGATTTTGAAGCTTATATCAGTATTGTCTTATTCTCGAATTCTTTATAATTATACACGCAGCTCGTATCTACGCTGAATTTCTCTGAAATCTCTCCTTTAAGGACAGGAAAAACAATCAATTTCCGTATCTGGCGTCGCCTGCCTAACCTTGGGAATCCTGTTAGTCTGTGAATTGATCGCACTGCTGGTGATAATGCAGAAAAAAATACAAATGAAAGGTGAGCCTCACGCCTACCGACTGAGATAACGCTGATGAAGTTTTATTGTTCCATATGATGTGGGGTTGGACGTTGTTATTGCCCTTGTCCAACTCTTGGCCTCGATGGCGACTTTGGGAGGCCTTCTCTGGCTATTTGCTTTCTTCAAGAGTCTTTACCCTTTGAAAAGTCAGATTTAAAAAGGCAATAAAAATAAAATACTTCAACAATGTATATAAGAGTTAAAATACGATATAAATTCCATCAAATATTTATTAAGTTTCTGAACATCAATACAAAGCAATGGAATTGAACGTTAGCGTGGAGTTACCCCAAATCATTATCAATGAGAAATAAATGTGAAGAGTGAATCACTCTTGTCTTTCAGTTTACATGTACATGATACTCCAGAACAAGTTACCGATAGTTGCATTGTGTCTTGAAGTTGCATTGAGACGTTTGCCCAGTGTACTAGTTATTTAATCATCAGTTAGTTTTAGGGTTCATCACTTCATGAGCGCTGTATCAGAACCCAAGGTCAGTGTAAACATTAAGTGTATCTTTATAGGTTATTCAGTCATCCAACAACTGGGTGCCCGTGAGTGATGAGATGAAACCTGTTCATTTTTTTCAGTAGATTCAAAGCATTTACCTGAGAGTAATTTTCCAGTTGATGGCCAGAACAATTCACACGACTAACAAAATACATTAGTTCGCATATTTTTGTATGCTTTCTTAATTCTAGTTTACACGAGCAAACCGAATTTACACTTAGTTTGTATTAACCAAAGTTAATACAGTTGACCTTATTTCACTCTCACATATTTTTGTGTCCAATTAATTACAATAACTATACACGTGTCTGATTACAGCATCTACGTTCTAACAAAAGTACCATTATCTAATCATGGTCCTTTTGTTTTTGTTAAGTTTATCTGGGTCATGGTCAACCACATTTTTTTTGAAATTCGTCTATAAATTATCAACGTGTTCTCCATGTTCATTAAATTGGGAAATTTTAAGTTCTGCAGTCAGTGTTTTTGCTTCACATGCAAGATTGCGAGCTGAGAACTGTCTTGAATAAACTTTGTAAAATGCGAACAGAACTGGCCATGCACATTCCAACATGCAGCATTTTCCTCTGGATATTCAAAACAATGAGTATCAGTCGTCAGTCCATGTTGTGCCAAGATTCTCTTCTCTAGGTCTGCATTAACTCCAATTGCTTCTCACATATGTAGCTTCTCTGGTGCGTGTTCAGGGACAAATACTGACATGTCTATCCTTCCTTCAGCAGACCTTCACACTGGTGCTGGAGGCTCAAATGTTGGATTATACCAAGTAATTTATGAAGAAATTGATAATACTCCACCTGGTAAGAAAAGAATCAGAAACATGGACCAGATATGTATTTTCTTACTGCATAGTCAGTCGCGATTGCATAAGGATGGGTTTGTTTCAATCTCCACTTTTCAATGATCAGTGAACTGAATGATCACATCTAGTTATCCTCGAAGTGCACTCGTGTGAAGGAAGTTATCATTGCGAATGAATTTTAGTTGGTGTTGAATGAGACGTAGTTTTGACAAGTCTCACTGTCCTTCATTCCTGATGGATTATTTCTGACATTTTTGCACACATGAATGGAACCACCCTTTCCAATTCGATTCTGGTTGCACTCTGATTCCTTCAGAAATCTGAACAATAAATCCATTCACTGACTGAGTTTATAATTTTAAAATCTTTGTCACGAATGTTGGTTATGCACCTAATAGTGCAAGTGAAACTGAAAAATTGAAATGCAAACAATTACAGGAATGTAAGTGCAAACAGTTCTTTGTTCCATCGTGTCTCAATTCGTTCTAATAACTTGTGCCAAAGAATAATAATAAAGCGAGCTGTTTTACTTTCATAACTTCTCTTGACTGATAATGTCAGAACAGCGGATACATAGATATGTAGCAAAAGGATTGTCACGTTTCATGTTGACTAACATTGGAAGCAGACCACTGGAGGATTGCCTTCTAAACCTGGTGATGGGGAATGCGAAACATCAGATGGAAAATAGAATAAAGGCAACAACGGGGAATTTTGATGTTGACATATAAAAATGGGAAGAATTTTACATGATCAGAGTTGAAATGATTTACTAATATTTCTATATCAGAGCACCACAGAAAATAACATTAAATGAAAGCATTCTCAAAGTATATCGCACAACAATAATCAGAAGTATTTAAAGGACATTTAATATACTCAAGAAATGTGAATTACGTCATAGAAATAATAACATTTTTCATGTCAAATCAGACAACACTGAAAGAAGTTGTAAGGGAAACTGAAGGCATTCAATTTACTTTTTCATATATAGTGCAAAAATGACAGAGATTAGAAATTAAATCATCAAACGTACTCTGTGTGTGAAAGTGTTTGCTCGATGTGAAAACTGATGTTTATTTCTCATTTCTGATCACAGTGATTTGGCATTTCCCTTTACCTTAAAGTAACGAAATTTGTGTTTGATTGCTTTCACATAATATGTTCCATTGACAGTCTTCTGTCTATTGCGACAAAGACGATAAAATAATAATGTGTTCTATTTTAACGCTCCTCCTAAGTCTATTAAGTATAAAATCAGAGTCTATGAGACTGAGAGATATAGGATTAGGATTAAATCGTTTGAACCATTCAGTCTGCTCTGCTCTTCGATCATGGCCGATAAGCTTCTCAAATGCAATGTCAAGCCTTCTTCCTGGTGGCTTTTATTCCCTTACTCATTAAGAACCTGCCTATCTCTGTCTTAAAGACACTCCATGACTTGTCCACTACAGACCTCTGTATCAATAGGTTCCACCCTCTGGCCGACAAAAAAAATCAGCTCAGTTCAGTTCCAGAGTGGTGTGCCTTCACGAGGACATTGAATTGGACATTAATTCTTCATTTTTGTTTTTAGCAATATCCACTTCCATTGGCTCACTCAATCACATCGAATACTACATTAGCCACAACTTGAGTGACAGTAATTTGGAATCAGAATATCCTGAGATGAACTCCAACAGTAGTCCAGGTGTGTAAGTGTTCACAATCTGTCAGTTCACACTTGTCTTTCAATCTATCCGCTATCCAAAGCTAAAGATGTCAATGTTCACAGTGATATAGAATGACACGTCACCAATGGTTGTTTCATGAGCATTGCCAGTGAAAAGGAAAGTTGCTTGTTTTGAGTTACAGAGAAATGGCGCATTGAGTACGTCCGTGCGAAAAGAAAAATCATCTAGTATTCTCATCCCATTTACCTGCACTTTTCCCGTAGTCTTGTATGGCTTGGCATCACTTTATCTGAATGGGTGCATGAATAGGAAAGGATTAGATATTCGTAGGGTTAATGTTGGCAAATGGGGCCAGTCGTTTTTAAGATGTCTGGTCAGCACGGACACGTTGGACTGAAGGATCTATTTCCATGCTTTTAATTCTATGACTTTATGTACAAGTAAATATTTCTTAAGTGCTACGAGTGTTTGTGCCTTTACCACCGTTAGAGGCATGTAGTTCCAGATTCACACTAGCCTCCGTTCAACTCATTTCCCTCACTGACTCTTTAATTTTTCTTGCTCTAACCTTAGTCCACCTTCCGTAATATATATGACCCCCCTTCTTTAATATTGCCAGCATAGAGTAAAGTTCATTTCTTGCTGCCCACATCTGTTCGTCGTCAGTTCATAATGCTTCTCATTCATATTCACCCCCGCAAAGTCCTGAAGTCCATTGAAAAAGAAAGTAGCCCAGAAACAGCAGTCGGCCACTCATCCCCGAGGGCATGTTCTTGCGTTCAATGAGATTACTCCTGGCTGCTGTGTGTCCTACATCCAATCACCCGCGTTTGGCCCACATTTCTTAATAGCTTTCATTAATAATAATGTACCGCAGATTTAAAATTGGCAACTGATCTGATATCAACTGCAGCTTTTATTCATTGATACATCTCTCCTGAAGGCTCTGGCATTAATTCTCTGAATGTTCCCCTAGATCCTAGAATGGTTTCATGATTGAAGTGGTTAATCTTTAACTATCATGTCTTATTCTGTACATATCGTTAATATTTTAGTCAGATCACTCTTTACCTTCTAATTTCTAGAAGAAGACGTCTTAAATTTCATAGTCTTTTCTCATACTGTGACTCCTGACGTACACTGAAGTATCAAACTCATCGAATGTCTCTTTACAGAACAAATTTTACATTCCAACACGAATCTACTTTTCCACTGTTAAGTTCCTTTTTCCAGAACGAACCTCCTTTTCCAACTCTCAGTGTTGTGTGTTACAATTTGTGTCAGTGATAGTCACCTTTCCCTCAAAGGTCCACTCCTTGATTATGACCATGTTGAGACAGAAGACATTGAATCTCAGGATGACCATTTACAACTAGACAGTGATTCTGATGAACCCCTCACACTGACAACTACTGGCGATGGTCTTTGTGCACATGGTGAGTTGAATTACAGATAATTGCTCATTAACTAACACTTTGCATGTTCGCACTGTCTTGGTTCCGTTCCATTTTTTGATTGATGTTACATCTGCTGTAAATTTAAGAACAACATTCAATGCTATCATAACGTTATCTTCACAAATTGTCATTGTGAAAGCTTGGATTACTGGAGAGGGGTCTTCATTTCAAGGCAATGAAAAATGATTTTTAAAAATGAAATACGTAGATATTGACACGACACTGCGTTTTGTCAACTCTTTGAATATTCGATCCTAACTTCACCCAAATCGTAAGGTTACATGTCTCGAAAACTTCTCTTTTAATGAATCACCATCTAGCTGGATAGAAAATATGCAAGCGGGTCCTATGTGTTTGATGTTTTCAATGTTGGCATTCTAGGTGTGCACTGGAATGTCAAACCGTGAGGACCATTTCTTGCAAAACACAAGGAAAGGTGTGTTTGATATTTTTATGGGGAATTCTAGGAGGAATGATTCTCTCTGATTTGAACATCATAAAAGCTATGGGTGCCCTTGCGACTAAAATTCAGACTTCCCAACCTGCTATTTATTCATTTCAAAACGTCCAATTAGCCGTTGGTAGAACCTTACTTCAATGTTCCTTCCATTCACCAGTGATCAGCTTTCATGTTTAGTTTCTTTCCTCATCCACACTGAGGTCATTTCTGTGAGCCATTAATTAACTGTTGTCTGAACCGTCATCCAAAGTGTGCCACTCATCACACTGCCAACCATGAAGGATCTCTGGAACTTTTGCGACGACTCTGCTTGATCTCCTATAGATGCTGACAGTCCAGCTGGGTTGTGCTGCAATTTCTGCTTTTGATCCTGATTTCCAGAATCCGCAGCTGCTTTAGCGTTTTGCTTCTCCCTTAACACTTTTCCATCTTTATCTTCACTACATGTAAACTCGTCAGCTAAATCTCTGCTAAATATGGAGTATGATAGTGTATTTCAATTCCTACACTTGCAGTTCCCAAACATTACAATACTAAGATATCACTGATCAAAGTCACAAATGAAATTGTAGGTGATTTTGAAATTGATCGATAATCATTGCTCATCGTTATTATCCTGACCAAGAAATAAAAGAATGTGGCACAAAATTTAGCAGAGAAACACATGAGTTCAGAGTGCATTTGAGGAAAATATTCATTACCCAGAGGCTGGTGCTTTTCTGGAATGCAGTAGTTGAGAGAATAGTTGAGGTGTGATATCTCAGAGGTTTTAAAATATGCTTGCATGCATACATGAAGTCTCGTAACATTCAAGGCTTTGTGTAGGAACGTGAGACGATTAAAGGTATTAGCGTAGTTTTGATTCGATAGACCTCTACTGCACTGTACCATTCTTTGGTTCCAAGTTACAGCATTTGACATGGCCATCTAATACTCCTGATCACCACACCAGCATTGTTCAGTTTCCTAGACAGTACTAAAAGGAGCGTAGTATTACTTGAAACAGTCCAGTCCAGTGCATCGCATGGGTCTGATGCCATCTGAGAAAATCCGACCTTTTCATTCTGATAACTTGCATATCCTTTGTGCCTTCAGTGTGGCTATGCAGTGAAATTGTGACAGAAAATTTCACAAGAAATACATCAAACTGATAAGAGATACATTTTTTTCTCATGAGTTCGAACTTTTCTGATGCAGAGGACAGAATGGGATGCCCTGGCGTTCTGTCGAACTGTGATATATTTGAAGCATTACATAATCGTCACAGAAAGCACACTTTTTAAAAAGTCAGTTAAAGCAAAGGTTGCTTGTGATGGGGATTTTTCGAATTAATCATAAATAATCAACATGTAATGACGCCACAGAGATCATTGAGGTTGCTTTACCAGAGTGAAATAAGCAAAATACTTTTCGCTACGTTACACCACCCAACGTGGAAATACATACATGGCCAAAGATGTACTTTAGGAAATGTCCTGTCAGCGTTAATTGAGATTAAGGAACAGTCAGCATGCGCACAGCAAATCACCACAAATCCGAAGTGATAACTTTTGTGTAACATGTTCAGTGATAATGCTGATTGCAGAATAAATATTGCCCATGGGGTCATTTGCTGCGCACTTGTCTATTACATGCTGTCTTTTTCATCCAGCTGAACACACATATAGATACGCACCTCAATGTTCCCCTTTATAATATGGACCTTCATCATTCCGATAATGCTGAGGCAGCCTTAGACTTCTTTCTCTAGAGTGAGAAGCGTCAGCTGCTGATTGATACATGCATGAACTAGGAATAGAGAACACACTTGAAATGACCTTGAGTTGACTCACATACTTTCTTTATCATTTCAGGTAAATGTTAGAGTCTGTTTCAGCATGGGACCTCCCGAGGCAGATAATGTTACGAGAAGTCATCTACTATCATTTCGCAAATGCTGAATGGTTTTCTTAATATCAGCTTTACTTGATTGTAATTCATTTGCATTTATTTTGTATTGAATTGACCACATTACTGTTCTCTCTTTTTGATCTGATTGCGCGTGTTGTAATGAGTTAAAAGTGGAAAATAAACGGATTGCAGCCAGATCATTTTCGTGTGAGGATTAATCACATGATCCATTTCTCTGCATGGCTTCATAGGCTCTCGACTGGGGGCGATGTGCTTATCATTTATCATTGAGGGATTTTAAGGAATTCCATGTGTAATTGCTTTACATTTTCATCGCCTATGACGGAATAGTTAAAATGTGCCGAGCCAAATAATTGTCCGAACTGCTATTTCGCTATATAACGAATGAATATCTTCGATTCCTAGCCGTATTCTCGATGAACTTCGATTTTTGCTGTTATTGACAATGTAGAGTGTAATTTGAATCTCATAAATAAAAATGGTCCAGTTCATATTTTCGTTATAAGTCTGTGACTCTTTGTCGGTGTCACTGTCACAGTGAATGTGAATGAGAGTTTGAATGTAGCTGTCTGTGTTTTTGTAAATTATGTTCTGTGTCAGTTAATGAGATTGTGAGTGAAGCCGTTTGTGTTTTTGTGCATGTGGGCGGTTGTCATTGCATGAGAGTGTGACCGTAGGTGTCTGTTTATGTGAAAATGTGCGAGTGTCAGTGAATTAGGAAGAGTGGGTATAATTATCTGTGATTGTTTAACTTCATCTATGAGTGTGAATGTATTTGTTTATTGAGTATTTTGGAAGGCTTAATGCAAGAGTGGAGCACAAAGTAAGCTGCAGAAATCTCAGAAACCTTAACATACAGAGGTATGTTAGTTCCCTGAAATCGGCAAAAAACGGTGGAAGAGGTGGTCAAGAAGGCGTATGGAATTCTCGTCTTCATCTGTCCGCGCAAAGAGCATATATTTTTAAATCAAGTTGCAAGCTACCAAAATTTATTGCTGTCACGTTTGGAATATTGTGTCTGGTTCTGTTTTCCACACTGTTGGAACGATGTGGGTGCTTTGGAGAATGTATAGAAACGGATCACCAGTATGTTGCCTGGTTTGGAGAGTATTAACTACGAAGAGAGTTTGGACAAACTTGATTCATTGTCACTTGACCATCGGAGGCAGAGTGGCGACCTGATATAACTTTACAAGATGAGGAGAGGAATGGATAGAGTTGAACGCCAGAGTGTTTTTTTTCCGCATGGTAGAAATGACAATTTTCCCGGGACATGTTTTGCAGATAAAGTGTTTTAGTTTAAAGGAGTTGTGAGAGGCACCAAATTAACACAAAAGGTGGTAAGTCCTTGGAATGGCTGCCAGAGTAGTTATTGGTGGCAGAAATAATAGCAATCTTTAAGATAAATCTTAATATAGGAATAGGCAGAAAATGGAGGGATACGGACCAGGTAGAGCCAAATGGCTTCAAGTTTGGAAAGTTGTAATGTGTTAAGTTTGTCTTGGCGAGCTGAAGGGACGTTTTATGTTTTGGAATTTTTTAATTGATGAGTTGTCTGTAGTATTGCGTAGCACTGTCTGTTACTTGGTGTCCACACTGTTGTCATGCAAGCAGTCTGGTGTGTTCACGACACCAGGTTGATCGTTTATTTTGAGGTATGCTAGGGATTATGCCTGAAACGTTGGCTCTCCTGGTCCTCGGATGTTGCCTGACTTGCTGTGATATCCCAGAGCCACACGGTTTGACAGCGCTCTCTAAATATGCGGAAAAGAAACCCAGAATCTGATTTTTCGGTGAATTCATCACTGCCGATGCAACAGGGTACATCTGGTGGTATCCAGTTTAGTGTCAAATCACGACGGTCTTGGGAAGGTGGGGAAGGGAGGGGCGTGTTTGCTGGCGCGAAACGTTTAGCAGAACACAAATCTAGGGCTGGACGCCAAAATTGGGAAGCAGGCAAAAGTGCGTGGGTGAAAATATGAGGGTGTAACAATATTTTGGAGGAGCGCAAATTGAGAGGCGCAGAAAATTTTGAAGGGTGTGAATCGGGGTGGTAATTCTTGTGGGTAAGAGGTTTGGGAAGCAATATTTTGAGGGGCAAGAGTTGATGGGGTCAAAGAGAGACAGACTTTGTCCTGGAGGCAAGTTAATAAAAAAAAGGTAATGGAACCAAGACTCTGTCTCTCACTGTCTCTCTGTCCACCTTCTCTTCACCTCCACTCCCACTCCCGTGTTTAAAGCAATGAAATATCGCCCTGCAAAGCTATGACCACGTCACTACACAAACAGGAGGTTTGTTTGTGAGAAAGCATCAAAGCCTGTGAATCTCTCAGGTTAAACGTTTGTTTATTTCATCAAGTTATGCCTTTGGAGACAGACAGCACTTTTATCTGATCGATGTTGCCCTAAGCAGGAGATGAACAACGCTGGTCTCACCGCCTCCAGTTTTGAATTCTTTTCTCACTTAGAGTCTGAAAGAGTACTTCACAAAACTTTACAAATTGCAGAAATTGCAATAAAACTCTCAATGTTTCCTGACAAATACTTTTCATTCGGAGGTGCCTGAATAGAGTTGCAATGGAAGTACACTATGCCTTTTGTATAATCTCAGGAATACTGTCCAAATACAAATCGTTTCCACAAACGTTGCAGAGTGATCAAGTACATTTCTGTATCCGAGCATTCTTCACTCTGAGAGAACTCTCAGTACAATTGCAATCCTCTCCACGCCAGAATAGTGTGGTATGTGTATGTGTACGTATGTGTGCGCGGGCGTCTGACTGATGCTCTTAGGGATTTCCCTCTCTGCCATCCGCAATGCAGTAGCTTGGGGAAGCCAGCAGAGGGTGCCACTGTACCATTTTAAATACAGGAGGGACAGAAAGAGAGAGAGCATGAAAGAGTGTAAGCGAGCGTGAGAGACATGGAGCCTTTCTCTATGTCTCCCTCTCTCCCCCACCCCTCTCACTCCCTCTCTCTCTCTATCCACTTTTCTCTGTCCGTGTCTATCTCCCCTCTTCTGGTGTCTCTGTTCAAAATATATATTATAACCTCTTGCATTCACGAACTGATCAGGATGGTAACGAAACAGAATGTCAATCCAGCGCTCACAATGGGATCTGACTTAATAATAAAAAACTGAAAGAAGTGCAGATGCTGTAAAATCAGATATAAAAATATAGATTGTTGGAAAAAGCTTAGCAGGTCTGATTGCATCTGTGGAGAGAAATCAGAGGTAACGTTTTGGGTCGAGTGACCCTTCCTCAGAATTTGGATCTAATGCATCCTATTTTCCAGTCATTCGGATCATCTCGCTGATGCCTTCCACCTCTCTGAACTGCTTCCCTGCTCCCATCACCCCACGTCAAATCTGCTTTTAAACATCCTCTTTATGGTAATGTTTCTGCTCTTTCTTTCTGTCTCGTTGCCCTGTTTTGTTTTTCTCTGACCTTCTCTACCTCTGCTTCATTCTCAATACAGCTCCTTCAGTCTCACTTTCTATCTCCCTTTCGTTCTTTCTTTGTCTTCCTGCCTTGGTATTTCTCTCTCCACATATTTCTGCCGCGCTCTGTTTCTTTCTTTATGTCGTTCTCTCTACCTCTCTCACACCTTGTTTCCTTAACTTTTCCATTTCACTCCGATATTTCAAATTTTCTGTGACAACATACTTGCTTCTCTGACTTTTTTTTTTAAAATGGGTCATTCACTATGTAAGAGAGCCACTAATCAGGTCAGCATTTTTTGTTTGTTCATAATTACCCAGAGACCAGATAACAGTCAACCACTTTTCTTTGTGCCTGGAGTCAAATGTTGGTCATACCAGTTGAGGATGGCAAGGGTATTAATGAACCATATAACCGATAATGGTTTTAGCATCGTCATTAGACACTGACGTCCAGATTATTTATGGAATTTCAACTCCTCCATCGACCGGGGTGAGATTTTAATTCGGTCCCATAACTTTAGCTGACTTTATGGATTTATAGTCTCGCAATAAACTACTAAGCCATCACCTCTTCTCGTTCACTCAGTCTGAATCTAACTTTCCTGTATCTCGATTTATGTATCTCAATTACTGCCCACATTCTGCTTTGTTTTTCTGTCTCAGCCCCTCTTCCCCGCCATCTCTCCTCTGTATTTCTATCTCAATTTTTGTCTCTTTCTGTCTCTCTGTCTGTCTGGACCCATGTCTCTCTCTCTCTCTCTCTCTCTCTCTCTCTCTCCCCCTGTCTCTCTGTGGCTTTCTCTGTCGCAGGCTGTCGAGATCTGTTTCGGTCTGCCTTTGTCTGTCTCCCAGATAAACAATTGGAATGTGTCTCAATATCAGGTCAAGGATATCCACCAGTTGGTCGGTGATGAGCTTCGCTGGCCATTGCAATGTGCCTTACAATGAAAACATTGAGCAGCAAAGTTAGCACAAACGGGATGCAGGGGTTCAGAACGTTGTGGACTAACTCGAATGCCTCCTAAGCTGGAGAATTGGTAACGTGCACCCTGATGAAAATAACCAGGAGTCGTTCTGCACCCAATACCCGCCAATTAACATAAAGTACCAGAAAAAAAAATCTTTAAAGAGTTCAGCACAGACATTGTCCCAGAACCACAGCCGCTGTTTCTCACGGCAATGTTTAATTTTCAGCTTCTGGCAACAAATAGCCACAACTCGATCAAAAGTGAAGCTGACCGTGAACCAGACAGAAGTCAGTGGCTGCACAAAGCAGGACAGCGTGGCTATTGCACCCGGGAGTTTTGCGAACGGAAGTGAACTGCTCACGTTAAAACATCGGAATGTGTCTCAATATCAGACCAAGGATCGCCACCAGTTGGTCGGCCATTGCCATAGCCGCCAGGTAAAGAGTGACACTTTTGGAGAGAGCACATTTCATGCAGGATAGTATCATAATCATCAGGGCGCTAACTGTGAGGAATGGAAAACAAAGAAACAAAGATGAAATTACACACGTGACCAGGATAAATTTGTGTAGTTCAATAAGAACATATTCAGTTCTTTTACCGCAATGACCTTTCAGAAGATAATTTAAATTACAATTCGCTATAATAAATTACTAGGAGTTAAAACCCACCAATAATGTTCTTCTACATCTCCTTTCATGTCTAAAGATTGTGAAGATGCTGCTCTTTTTCAAGGTTTTGTTGTCCTTGGTTTATTTTCCAGACGTTCTGATACGGCTGGAAAGATCTACTTGAAGAGGCTTTTATCTTTATCTTGGAACACTTGTACAATGAAAAGAGAGTTGTCAGTTCACCGAGTTAAGATTTTTCTTCCATTTTTCTTTTAGTTTTAGCTGGGGATCGAAAGAAATAGCTCCATAATGATTTCTTCCCCCCTCACATCTTTCTCCTGTAAGAATGTATGTTTTAATTTAACTTTTAGTCATGGGGTGTCTATCTGGGATGTTGCTTGAAATCTGAACAGTTCTTTGTTAAGTTGTGTTTTGGTGTCCGTTGCCTTTTGAAATATTTATATTACTCTAAATTCGGTTTTCTTTTTTTAGTGTGTAAATATATTTTGTATTGTTTTAAACTGAGTGGTTTGGTCAGCTGCATCACTCCTGGAATATCCACTCTACACCTGTTTGAAACAACTGGTGAAGTTAGGGCCTGTGGTAAATTTTTGAAATATTTTGAGGGTTTTGGCCTGGCCCATAACAAGATTCTACGGAAGTTCAGATCCAGGTATGACTGATGCTGGAATCCCACTCCCTTAGTAAAAGTATCAGCTTTCAACAGATCTCACCAGGAATCCCGGATCTGAGGCTGCAAATCTGACCCGACAGCCATCCGATCCCACGGTGACCCGACCCAGCCTCAGCAGTGAATTGATTGTGAGGTGGTGAAACCAGCCCTGGACTGAACTCCGACCTTTCGCCTCATCATCTCCGGAAATGTCCTGCCCTATCTGACCCGATTCACTTATCTTCTGAAACAGCAGATTCACACTACCGACAAACTGGGGACTGCCCACATGTATGAACACTCCCAAAAAAGAGTAGGACGGGCTGGTGTGACTGAAAGAACATGGTTTCAAGTGCTTCCCCTTCCCCTGGCATGCTCCTAGTTGATGTCCAAGCAGTAGGAAACAAAGCAGAAGAACTCAGCCGTGACTTACTTTACAGTGGGAGCTGTAAGACTGGTCTGTTTTATAGAGAAATGCCTGTCTCCTGCAGTACCTGACTGTACCCTGCAGGCTGATAGCTTCTCCATACACTACATGGAAGGCACAAATTCTTGCGTAAGGTGAAGGGATCTGCCTCCTAACCAACACATCCTGGTGTTCAGATGTGCTTATCCTGCCGAGTTACTGCTCACCAGAGCCAGAATATCTCACCGTGAAATGCCATCCTTACAACGAGCTGCGCAGGTTCACCTCCACCATTCTGACAAGTCTTCGTAGCATCCCAGGCAGAGGTAGACAACGCCCTGGATGAAATTTACCCCACTACCAGCACTTCAGAAACAAAACTCCACACGAACTTATTGTGCCAGGCGATTTCAAACAGGCCAAACTCAAGAGGCTTTCACCAACTAATACCAACGGTGGTATCTGCTGCCCCACCAAAGGACCGAACACACTTGACCACTGCTACTTAAGCAGCGACGAAGCCTACCGCTCTACAGCCCATCCAAAATTTGGGAAAGCAGATCAAGGCACTGTGTCCTCCTCCCACCTCACCAGCTGAAGCTGGAACGAGAGAACCCATTACAGAAAGTAGTATAGTGCTGGTCTGAGACAGCAGAAGAACGCCCCCCAGAACAAGTTCGAATCGGTAGACTACAGCCATATTTAAGAACTCAATGAATAACTGCGACGACTACATTATCACCATCATGAACAATTTCATCGAGGACTGTTCCCAATAATACTCCTTGGAAGATCCGGAAAATATACTTCCTACTCAAGGCCAGGCATGTTTCCTTCCTCAGCATCTGCCTCAGCACTGCACACTTAAATTGTCCTAACTGTCCATCTTCCTCCCAACCTATCTGCTGCACCGCTGGTTCTGACCTTTCCCCATCAACCCCCACCTGCTCCGAACTAATTCCTTCCCAGCTACCTTCACCCCACATCTACAACCGTACTCGTATTTATCATTTACCCCCTTTCCAACACCCTCTACATTCCTGACGAAGGGCTTATACCCGGGTATGTCTACGTTTTGGTCCTCAGATGCTGTTTGACGAGCTGTGCTTTTCCAGCGCCACACTTTTGGACTCTAACACTCCAGCGTCTTCGATCCTCACTTTCTCAATGCGGGATTCACGTCCGACGACATGAACCCTGACAGGAAAACTGAAGATATGACCTCTGCAAGACGAACAAAGATGCCAGAGGTAGCACCGGACTGAGGTAGGGGCCCAGATTGTCCACATGGACACACGCCATTTGTGGCAAGACCCGTGCGACATGACAGTAGACAAAATTTGGCAGAACACAGTAGCAGACAGAAACACATCTCACTCTGATGCGCCCAAAGTTTTTGATGCTCATTTTGAGTAGAATTCCAGCCCCAAAAGCCCTGGATGCAGCTGTTCCCTCAGTGACGCTTTTAGACGTCAGACTGGCTTCCTTTGGAGTAAACCCAAGGAAAGTGACTGGCCCAGACGGAGTTCCTGGCATCCTCACCTTGCTAAAATCTGAAGACCCCAACATTTTCAAGGAGAGCTGCCAATATCCTGGTACCTCAGAAAACACATGCAACGTGCCTCAGCGACTCCTGCCCGCTGGCTCGGACCTCCATAATCATGACGTATTTTGAGAGGTTGGTCAGGGCCATGTCACCTCCACTTTCCTGCCTGCCTCCATCTCCTGCAATTTGCCTGGTGGCAAAACAGGTCCACAGCAGTCGCCATTGCTGTGACCCTACATTCATCCCTGAAACCGTCTCGACATTAAAGAAACCTACATCAGGCTCCTGCTCATCGACTGCAGCTCTGCCCTTAACAATTACTTCCCAAGCAAACTCATCTCAAAACTCCGAAAAACTAGGCCACGGCTCTCAACCACCACCACCCCCACAACTCTGCACCCAGGTCTTGGCACCACCCTCTGCAACTGGATCCTTAGCTTTGTGATCCACAGACTGCAATCCATAAACACAGGCAACAACACCTTCACCGCCTTCATCCTCAGCACCGGTGCCCCACAAGGATGCGTACTGAGCCTCCTACTCTCCGCCCTGTGCACTCACGACCGTTTGGCCAAATTTCATCTGGACAACATCGACAAGTTCACTGACGACACCACCATTAGAGGCCCAGATATCACACAACGATGAGACGGAAAGCAGGAAGGAGAGAGATGGCTTCGTGCAATGATAACAACCTGTCTCTTAACGTCAGCAAAACAAAATAACTGATCATCGACCTCAGGAAGAAAGGAGACAGTCTCTGGTGAAATTAAATGTCGTCGACGTTTTTGAGGAGAAACCTGTTTTTCACAGGTGGGAGTCATTTAAAGGTCAATTGATCAGAATTTGGGATCAACATTGAAACATGGTGTTGTACATCACGGGAACAGGCTCTTTGATCTACTCCCAAACTCAACGAGCCCCACATGTCTGCATTGGAGCCTATCCCTCTGAACCGGTCCTACTCATATAACTATCCAAATGTATTTTCAATTTTGTAACAGTACCTGCATCGACATATTCCTGTGAGGCTGACAGTTCAGGATGGCAAGATTTACAAATTGCAAATGACAAGCGATATCGAAAGTTTAGTCAGAACTAGAAAAGGAAACACGTGTTTAGATAACTGAAATTGAACAAGACCCCTGAGGGGTCGAAAGGAAGCAATAAACATATTAACAGGTGAATCAGGATGGCTGAAAGAGACCATAAATGTTCTTGGCAGGTCGCAGTAAGTCAACTTATTGTTGCATTAAGAACAAGAATGAGATGTGAACAGACTCAAGGAGAAAGGAGGGAATTTATGACGAGAGCAAGAGGAAGGGAGTCAGGTCCTTATTGGATATTTCGCATCAGTATTCACAAAGGAGAACAAGATGGATGATGGTAATTTTAGGGAGGAGCGTGTTGTTATTCTGGGCCATGCCAATGTTAGGAGGGAGGAGTTTTCAGGTGTGTTGAAAAATATTTGTTTCGAGGATATTGAAGGAGTTGGTGGCTGGGGTAATTTCTAAGGCTTTGTCAGAGGTCCTTTTATTTCTTTCGTCACGGTGAGGACACATGGCACTGGAGAATAGCCAATATGTTATATTTTGTTAAAAAGAACAACCGTGTCAATTCAGGGAATTACATGTAGCTGCGTCTTTCATTCGTGGTAGGTAACTGCTTTTAGAAGATTTTTACGGATAGGATTTACTGGGAAAGAAAATGCATATTAGTGATAGTAGCCATGGGTTGATTTGGGGATGTCGTGACTCACAAACTTGATTTAGTTTTTCGGGGAAGTGATGAGGATGTTTGAGGAGGGTAGTGAGTAGATATTGTTGCCTACAAAGACTTTACTAAAGCAACGAATAAGCTCAGTATGCATTGTTGATAAAACCACATGGGATCCATGGTTGTGAGTTTGTAAGATAAATCGAAAATTAACTTGGCTAGAGGAGAAAGAGTTAAACTTTTGAGCTGTTTTTCTGACTGGAGCTTTATGACAAATCGTTTTCCACAAAGATCATTGTTGTCAACCTTATTGTTAGTAAAATTTATTTAAGTGATCTGATTAGTACGTTTTCAGAAAACACGAAAATCGTGGGTAGTGAGTAAGTGCGACAAAGGATACAGCAAGATATTGAGCAATTGGAAAGTTGGGCAGAGAAATAGTAGATAGAGTTTGATCCAAATAACTCTGAGATGATTCAATTTGGATGTCAAACCTGAGAGGAAACTGCTTCGTTAAAGGTCATGGATTACTATAAATTACTTGAAAATGTTCCCGACGGTAGATTCGTCCAGAAAACGAAGTACTATGGAATCCATTGTGGTATGGAACATTTGGTGCAAAATTGAATTGAACTTTGAGGATAGAGGAATGCTGTACAACCATGTTTATGTTTTCCTGTCTGCAGGTCAGTGAAAGTTGTGTTCCACAAAGATCTGTGCAAATACTTCTGGTATTTGTTTTATGTATCTATCTATCTATCTATCTATCTATCTATCTATCTATCTATCTATCTATCTATCTATCTATCAGCATCTGCAGTCCTCACTTTTGCCTAGCTATTTAGCTACCGAGCAGTCTGATCAGTCTGTCTTTCCTTTAGCCAACCTTAACACAAGGGGAAGAGGCTCAATTGTTGATTTTTACCAAGGAAGTTATGAAGAAATTGAGAATATTCCACTTAACAAGAAGACAGATCAGAAACATGGACGAGGCATGTATTTCCGAATTCGTAGTGATTTGTTACTGGATAAGTATGGCTTTCCTTCAATTTCAATGAACTGGCTTAATGTGATTCCTTGTCAAATCAGTGTGCTCGTGTGAAGGAAGCTGGCAGTGAACGAATCTCAGTTTGTGTTTAGTAAGAGGAAGAGTTGCATTTAATAATTCCCTCTGCCCTTCATTCCTGAAAGATTATTTCTGGCATTTGTTTGGAAACACTAAAAATATCAATATGGTTTCACTCCGATTCCTTCAGATATCCAAACAATAAATCCATTCGCTATTTGACTCTACAATAATATAGTCTTTGTCATGACTTTGTCATGGAAGAGAAATAGAAGAATTAATTTGCAGGCAAATATGAACAATCACAAAGGTGTAAACAGTGCAGACAGAAGAGCTATTGTCCAGCATGGCTACAATGGTTCTAATACCTGTTCATAAGAATAATAAGGGATGTTTGGCTTCTATAATGACGCTTGGGTGATAGTTTTGATATAGCAGAGACATGGATATGTATCTAAAATAATGATCCCTGTCAACCAAGAGTGCAAGAATACCAAAGAGCAATTGCCTACTGAGCATGGTAATGGGGAACAAAAGAAATCAGAATTAAGGTAATGACAGGAGGTGTGGATCTGACAATTCATAGCAATAAAACTGGGAACGAACATCACAAACTCACAATGGAAATAATTGACTGATTTTTCGCACTGGAAATAAAATGAAGTCATTTTCAAAGAATGTCACATAACAATGATCAGAAGCGTGTAAATGACTTTTAATAAACTCACGAAATGTGTTTTTTCATAGGACTAATGAAATCAGACACAGGGAAGGAAGTTACTGGGGAAACTGAACGCATTTAAATTTCTTCATCATGTACTCTCAACTACTGATAGAGACTACGAATTCAAACATTAAATGTATTGCATGTGCAAGTGTATGTTCGATGTGAGAGCAAAAGGTTGCTCCCATCTTTCATCGAAGTGATTTGGCATTTCATTTTCCCTTGAACCAACACAATTTGTGTATTGAATAATTTCCCATAAGAGGTTCCATTGACAATGTTCTAGTTATTGCCAAAGTTGAGATGAAAAAATAATAGTTTGCATTTTCAAACTCGAATTAAGAACAAAAAAATTAAACCATATTCCATAAATCGACGAGTTAGGGGATCAGAATCTGTTCACTTGGATCATCGACTCTGCTCTGCGATTCGTTCATGACTGATTTTTAATGCACTTTCTCCTGCCTTTTTCCTTTAAGTTCTTTTCCCCTTGCCAATTAAGAACCTCGCTCATTCTACCATGAAGACATCTTGATCTCCATAGCTTTCTGTTTCAATGGGTTGCACAGATTCATCATACTCTGGCTGAAGAAATTTCGCCTCAAGATAACTCCAAAGGATTATGGCTTCACTAGAAGATTTAACTTGACATTAACTCTGCATGTTTGATTTCAGAAATTGCTGCTTCCATTGACTCACTCAATCACTTCGAATACTACACCAGCTACAACTTGAGTGGCAATAATCGGGTGTCATAAAATTCTGACCTGACCTCCAACAGTAACTAGGGTGAGAATGTGTTCACTTTCTGTCAATTCAATTATGTATTTCACTCTCTCTTCCTTCCAAACTTGAAGATGTTGACGCTCACAAGACTGAGAACGACACTAAAAGCACTGGCTGCTTCATGAGCATTGACAGTTGAAAAGGAAATTTGTTGGTTTCATATCACAGAGACATAATTCATCGAGTCTGTACCTGTCTAAAACAAAGACCTAACTATTCTAATCCAATTTGAAATCACTTGACCCGTAGTCTTGTGTGGCTTGACATCACACTATCGGGATGCGTGCATCAATAGGAAGGGATTGGAAGGTTATGGGTCAAATGCTGGCAAATGGGATGAGATCACTTAAGGATATCTCTTCAACACGGACACGTTGGACCGAAGGGCCTATTTATATTCTATTTAATTCGATAATTTGATGTAAAAGTAATACTTCTTTAGAGCTATGAGAGTTTGAGCCTCTGCCATCCTTTAAGGCAGTTAGTTCCAGATTCCCACCAACCTCTGGCTTAAACAATCGTCTTCATCTATGCTTTACTTCTCCACCCCTTTCTTTATCCAATTTTCCTTTAAATCTATAACCCTTAATATTTGATTTCTCCACCAAAGTGTCTTGCTATCCCACCTATGTCTGTCGCAATTCATAATTTAATTGTGGTCTTCTGGATTTATGGTCTTAATACATTTCAATCATGCCCAACCGTCAAAGAATTCAGCGCCAACGAAGAAAGAATAACATAGAAACATTCAATGAAATCATTCCCGACTGAAGTCTGACATAAGATCATAGACCTGCTTTTTAACAACATTGCTTAATATTTTTGCTTAACAAAACAATAATCTAGCTGAGATGTAAAATTAAGATTTCCTCAGACTATCTGCCTTTTGTGGAATATAATTCCAAAAGTGTTTCGGATTTTGTTGTTATTAACATCTCTCCTGAATGGTCTGGAAACAATTCTCAGTAGTTGCTACTAGGTCGAGTTTTCTCCAACCAGTTGAAGTTGTTTTACTTTAGCTACCCGGTATTATCCTTACAATGTCTGGAAGAAATCGATCAGATCACTCTTAATCTTCTAATTTCTGTAGAAGGTATCCCTAATTTGCATAACCTCTTCTCATGCCATATCGTTTAAATTGCATTGAACCACTTAACTCTTCTAATCCTACTTCCCAGCTCTAATCTTATCTGCCAGCACGAATCTCATTTTCCAGCTACTGGTGCTGTGTGTTACAATTTGTTTCAGTGTTAACCACTTTTCTTCTAAGGTCCAATTCATGAAGATGATGATGATGATGTTGAGACTGAAGATGCTGAATCTCAGGATGAACAACTGCAATTGACAGTGATCCTGATGACTTCGTCACACTGACAAATTCGGGAAGAATTCTTTGTTCACTTGGCGAGTTGACTGACAGATACGCACATGTTAACCAGCTCTCTATGCATTCCCACTGCCTTAATTCTTTTCCATTCTGTGACCAATATTGTACGCATTTAAATTCGAAGGTCAACATTCAAAGCTATCAGAGCCTTATTTCCACAAACCGTCACTGAGAAGGGGGTGCCCTCCTGGAGGTTTATCTTAATTTCATTATCATGAAGTATTACTTTAGAAACAAAAGAGTAATTCGATGATATTGACCATAAACTACGTTTTGTCAGCTCTTTGAATAATCGAACTTCACGCAATGGTGCAAATACAAACCAACATGACTACTGTTTCAATGGATCATCATCTGGGTCGATGGAAAATATAGACAGATGGTTTTTAAGTCTCGCCGTTTTAAATGTTTTAGTTTTTGGTGCTCACAGGGAAGACAGAGCCTCAGAACGTTTATATGTGCAGTCCAAACAGTGGTCGGTTGGATGTGGTTGTTCTGGTGAACTGCATTCATATCAAGTCCCGAGTGCGGAATTAGCCTCACTAACTTGAATATAATAAATGTCAGTGACTCATGGATGCCCTTCTCACGAAAACCAAGATTATCTGCTCAACTGGTTAGTCAGATAAATAGTTCCAATCAGTCATTGGAAGAAACTTACTCCAAAGTTCCTCGTTTCTCCAGTGATCAACGTGCATCATTTTACCATTTACTCCGAAACCCAACTGAGTCATTTCTCTGTGTTAGTTAATTACTCATTGTGAAATCTTTCATCCAATAAGTGACATTCAACACACGGCCCACCAAGTTAATGCATCTCCTCAGAAGAAGCGTCACCGGTCCAGTATCATTAATTCAGAAGACTGTCCACAAAACCGTCACACCTGCTCAGTGCTTCTGGCAATTTCTGGTTTTGTTTCTGTTTTCCAGCATTCGTGTTCCACTTGTTTTTATTTTTTGCACCTCCTGTGACTTTTTTCTGTCTTCAACATCAACACACATAAGCTCACCAGTACAACCCCAGCAAAATATGAGATGTAAAAGGATATTGCAATCCCTCCCGTATCAATTACAAACGTTGCAGCATTTCGACATCACCTATCAAGATCACAAACATTTCACTGTACACAGGCACATTCGATAACAATAAATCAAAACTAATGAAATAAAAAATCCAGTTGACTTCGAAAAAAATTAATAACCGTTGTTCATCGTCATTGTAATAAATGTTATGATAATACCAAGACGAGTTGCGGGTGTATGGGAAGGCAAAGTTAAAATTGTGAAAACCAGGAATTCAGAGGGGAATTGAAGAAAATAAACATTCTTAAGAGTTTGCTGCGTGTCTCCAATGCGCTGGAATCGATTTCGAAAAGTAGCAGAGGAGTAGGCAGCGCGGGATCCCTCGGCTGATGTTTATTCTGCAACTAAAAACCTCAATAAACATATTGCTCAGAAATATTGACCTTCTGATTTGTGGAGTTTACTGCTTTCATTATGGCTGCGCCTCATCCTCAATTACAGCAGAGAGGATATTTCTAAAAGTACAACATTGGTACTGCACGGTTTTGCACGTTGGATGGTCTTTTTTTGTTTGTTTGTTTCTTTCGCAATGGGAAAAATATCCCATAATTTCTGTGACACGATAATATGCACTTTATCTTATTAATCAGAAAATTTCCATCACAAGCATCTTTCATTTAACTGATAAACAATCGGAGGGTAGTTGAGGTGGGTAAACTTAGGACTTATAAAACATTCTTGTATGAATTATCAACTGTCATAACATTCAAAGCTAAGTGGAGGACCGTGAGACTTTTGGAGGTTTTAGATTACTTACAGTGTGGAAACAGGCCCTTCGGTCCAACAAGTGCTCAGTGCTTCTGGCAATTTCTGGTTTTGTTTCAGGGAAGTAATTTGAGGAATTCTATATGCAGTTGCTTTACTGGTTCATGCCCAGTTGGAAAGGATTTAAAACTTTTCCAGTCATTTAGTTATCCTAGATGCTTTATCTGTTCATCGAATGAAAATGTTCCCACCAACGCCATACCCTCGATGAACTGGGGTTCTTTCTGTAAGTGGTGATATAAAATAGAATTTGGAGTTCATCAATAAAACCGTGATAATTCCATGACTGTGTTGGCATTTTGTTTCCCTCTGTTGACGTCAGTGTATTAGTTGGATTTAGTCATATTCATTCAATCCAAGATCCATCACAATGCTGTTAATTTAAACTTTACAATCCACTGGGGATTTACCCAGTCTGACAAGTGACAGGGAAATGAGAGGGCGTGTGAGAAAACACACAGGTCCACCTGGGTTTGGGGGGATAGAGTGACACAAGGATCATATGTTACCACCTTCGTCATTCTCGCTGGAGCCAGGCTCAAGAGCTTTCGTCACAAAGCGGCTTATTCCATGACATTTACATTCTCCTGGATTGGTGGAGGAGCAAGGGGAGGAAGGAGTAATAGCCACAGGCTGTGGACCACTGTGGTGTCAATGATTTCATTTGGAAGGGCGATGTCGCCCTCAAGTCAGAATTTCAGAATCTCTGTTCGAAAGTGAGCTGGCATGGACTCAAACGTATCCCCTCCCTATCAAGGTCGAATGGCCTCATATTGTTTTTTTTTTCAAGCAACCCCGACCCGTTGATTCCCTAGGACATGAAATCTCTTCATATCTATCATTGACATGGTGTTTAATTGTGGTGGGTCATTGTGCTGGCACGTGCTTTTTAAATTCTAAATTCTAAATATTAAACATCATATAATACCAAGCTCGGTATAAGTAGGATGGGTAATTCGTTCCTTCGAGTGTGCGCCGTCATTTGATTGATCAATCCCTCTGGAAGCCTGGGTGATCAATATGAGGGCATGAGCTACCCTCTGGAGTTATGGGTGATCGATATGCTGGGGCTTCATCCATCTCATGGAGGAATGGATGCTCGATATAGGGGATTAAGCCACTCAACCTGGAGGACTGAGTGATCAAGTTGATGGCGGATAGATCCATCCTAATGGAGGACTGGCTTTTCCATTTGATGGTGAATGCATCCATCCTCCTGGTGGACTGGGTGGTCGATTTGTTCAGTGATTGAGGTGTACCGCTGGAGGTCCAGGAAGCAGATGCAGGGAACAGCAGAAGCCATGTGTTGCCAACAATGTGCCCAGGATTGTTCATATGGAAACGCTGTTGTCCATGTGTTGTTTTCATTCATTTAATCTCTCACTATCTCGAATCTTTACCTTTGCTTTTTCACCACTGGCAATCATAATCTTAAATGGTAAAGACAAAGTTGAAGATATGAAACTGAATAAATAAACAGGGAACAACAGAGCCACAGACTTTTGCCGGATAATGGAAGAAGCTGTTTACAGGATTCCCGGCATCATCTCAGTAAAACAAGCAGAGCATAACTTCCTTACTTTTGCTGCCCCATAATATGAAGCACAGAATGATATATGAAGCACCGGAACACTGAGAGAGCTGGACGTGGCCTTTGTGGCTAAAGGGATCGAGGACTATGGAGAGAAAGTGAGAATGGGATACTGAAATTGCATGATCATATTGAATGATAATGCAGGCTGGAAAGGCCAAATAGCCTACTGTTGCATGCATTTTCTATGCTTTTATGTTTATATGTTTAATTCAAATACAATAGACTTAAGGGAGATAACAGCTTTGCGTTTTGTGATAAAGAGAAAAATGCGCCCCCGTTGTCCTTGACCGTAGAGAGGATTGGCTTTCTTTGATGAAGGAAACAACTGTGCAAGCTTTGATGTTCTCTCGAATGAAACCCAGAGTGTGCAATAGCATGTGCAGGCCAGCAGAGGGTGGCATTATATTGCTTTATACACAAGACGGACCGAAAAAGAAAGAGAGAGAGAGAGAGATGCTGAGCCTTTGACTCATCTTGCTTTAATCCTTCTAACTGCCATCTAGGACAAAGTGCGCCCCATTCTCGCCACAGCCGGTCACACGGACACATCGCAAAGACAGAAACGCACAAATATAGGTACGCACAGGTGCACACATGCACACACATACACATGCACACAAACACGCAAACTCACATAGCCAGACACATGCAGAAAGGCACAGCAACAAGCATACATTTTCACACACTCGTACATGGATACAGACATACAGATACTCACAGACACATGAAAACAGAGATTTCTCTCTCTTACACACACACACATACACGCATGTGTATATTGTCAGCAAAAACATTCATTCATTGAATAGACTCATGCTCGTTTCTACAGTCAATCATGTTCATTTGCACAATGGATCTGTGTGAACACTTAAAGTCCAATAAGAAATAAAAACACATTGAGTGTACAATTATCCGTGTTTGAGAATGTGAGTGTATGTCAGTGAGAAAATAAATGAGATTGCACGTGTAATTTTCTGTGAACATGTGGATATATTAGTGAGTGCGTGTGAGTAAGAGTGTGAGGACAATCGGGTAATGACTGTGTCAATCAGTGAATGTGTGTGCATAATTATCCATGTTTCGTTGAGTGCCAGTGAGTGTAGTTGTGTGCTTTTCCTGTCCTGGAGCAGCGGGAGACAGAGCGGGTGTGACGTTGAGAACAGGAGGTTGCGAGAAGGTAAGAGAACAGTATAAATAATTACCTTCAAAGCCCATGGCCTTTTTCCTGTTCTGAATCAGCGGGAAACAGAGCGGAAGTGACGTGGACTAGCTGGCTCCCGGGAAGGTAAAGAAATGGTATATATTTGGCCATTGTTTTGTTTTAGTTAGTTGAAATAAAAAGGGTACGGTTGCATTGTTGGGACTGTACTGCAGGCCTCCCAGTTGTGAGCGTAAGGTAGAAGAACAAATAGGTCAACAGGTTATGGAAAGATGTAGAGGCAAATGGGTGGTGGTGATGGGAGATTTCATTTTCCCAATATAGGCTGAGATACATTTAATGTCAGAAAATTGAATGGGGCAGAATTTCGAAAGAGCATCCAGGAAGGTTTTCTGGAGCAGTATGTCAATAGTCCAACTAGGGAAGGTGCCACATTGGACCTGGTGTTGGGGAATGAGTCTGGCCCGGTGGTAGAAGAAGCAGTGAGGGATTTCTTTGGGAACAGTGACCGCAATTATGTAAGTTTTAGAATCCTCGTAGACAAAGATGAAAGTGGTCCAAAGGAAAAAGTAATACACTGGGCCAAGGCCAATTATATCAAAATTGGGCAGGAGCTGGTAAATGTGAATTGGGGGCAGTTACTTAATAGAAGCCCACATTTGACATGTGGGAGGCTTTCAAAGATAGGTTGAAGATAATGCAAGATAGGCATGTCCCTTTGAAAACACGGGAAAGGGAAGAGAAAGTGCGTGAACGGTGGATAACAAGAGAAGTTGTGCGACTAGCCAAGAGGCAAACGGAAGTGCACGTCAGGTCCAGGCAGTTGAGAGCAGAACAGGCTTTGGTGGAATATTGGGAGAGTAAGACCAATCTTAAAGGAGGAATCAAGCGAGCTAAAAGAGGTCATGAAATAATTTTAACACGTAGAATTAAGGAGAGTCTCAAGGCCTTTTTTTCATGTATAAGAAGCAAGAGATAACTAGAGAAATGGTTGGTCGACTAAGTGATAAGGAAAGGAGGTTGTGTGTCGAACCTGAGAAAATGGGTGAGATTCTCAATGATTACTTTGCATCAGTGTTCCCTGAGGAGAGGGACATGATGAATGTTGAGATTAGACGTAGACGTTTGTTTACTGTGGATCACGTTGACTTAAGGAGGGAGGATGTGTTGGGTAGGTTAAAGGATTTTAAGATGGACAAATCCACAGGACCAGATGGGATCTATCCCAGGTTGCTGAGGGAGACGAGAGAGGAAATAGCTGAGGCCCTGACAGATATCTTTGTAGCATCCTTAAACACAGGTGAAGTGCTGGAGGACTGGAGAGTTGCTAATGCTAGCCCCCATTCAAGAAGTGTAGTAGGGATATTCCAGGTAAGTACAGACCAGTGAGCCTGATGTCAGTGATGGGAAAGCTGCTGCAGAAGGCTTTGAGCGATATGATCTATTTATACTTGGAAGGTAATGGGCTTATCAGTGATAGGCAACATGGTTTTGTGCGGGGACGATCGTGCTTTACCAACTTAATAGTGTTCTTTGAGGAAGTGACCAAATTGACAGATGAAGGAAGGTCTGTAGATACGATATACATGGAATATAGTAAGGCATTTGAATAAGGTTCCCCATGGTAAACTAACAGAGAATGTGAAGTCACACAGTGTGCACGGTGCTCTAGCTCGGTGGATAAAGAACTGGTTGAGCAACAGGAGACAGAAAATAATAGTCAAAGGGAATTTCTCGAAATGGAGAAAAGTGAGCAGGGATCAGTGCTGATACCACTGTTGTTTGTGATATCCATAAACAATCTGGAAGAGGGCATTGTTGGTGTGATCTGTAAGTTTGCAGATGACACAAAGATTGGTGGAGTAGCAGAAAGCATAGGGGACTGTCAAAGAATACAGGACAATATACGTAGACTGGAGAGTTGGGTGGAGAAATGGCAGATGGAGTTCAATCCAGGCAAAATGTGGTGATGCATTTTGGAAGGTCTAATTCTCGAGCGAGCTATACTGTAAACGGAAGATCCTTATGAACAGTTGATGAGCAGAGAGATCTGGGAGTTCAAGTCCATTGTACCCTGAAGGAGACTGCACCGGTAGATAGTGTGGTCAAGAAGGCATATGGTATGCTTGCCTTTATTGGACATGTTATTGAGTATAACAACTGGCAGGTTGTGTTAAAATTCTACAACACTTTGTTTCGGCCGCATTTAGAATACTCTGTGCAGTTCTGGTCGCCACATTATCAAAAGGACGTGGATGCTTTAGAAAGGGTGCAGTGAAGGTTTACGAGGGTGATGCCTCTTATGGAAGGTGCTAGCTATGAAGAGAGGTTGAGCAGGTTAGGATTGTTTTCAGTCGAGAAAAATGAGACGGGGGGGAGGGTGACCTGATTCAGGTTTACAAAATCATGATGGATATTGCCAGGATGTATAGAGACAAGCTCTTTCCCATGGTAAAGGATTCAATGATGAGAGATCATGCATTCAATGTGAGAAGAGAAACGTTTAAAAGGGATACACGCGAAAAGTACTTTACACAGAGGTTAGTAGGTGCCTGGAACGCGTTGCCAGTGGGGGTAGTGGAAGTAGGCACGGTAGCTTTATTTAAGGTGCGTCTCGACAGATGTATGAGGAGGTGGGGAGCAAAGAGGTACAGATCCTTAGGAATCGGGCGATAGGTTTTGAAAGTGTCTTTGGATCAGCACAATCTTGGTGGGAAGAAGCGCCTGTCCCTGGGCTGTAAAATGTCTTTGTCCTAAGTTTTTTTTCTTTGTTTACCAGTGAGTATGAGTGCCTTTGTGTGTTTATGTTTGAATGTCAATGAGTGAGTGCCAGTGTTATCAGTGAGTGAATGTGACTCTAATTTTCCATGATATTAATTGTGTCAATGGGTGTGAGTGAGAGTGTGAGTGCAATTGTCTGTGCTTGTGTGAGTATATGCAGATATAGCCCATGTGATGACAAAACCTGGTGTGAGGAGTTTGGGGGTAAGGATACAGAAGAAATTATTGAGGCACTAAAAGTAGTGAACTCGACTTTGAGTCGAGAAAGGTGAAAGGTGTTAGAGCGGAAATGACGTGCAATCCTTCCAATTTGTGCTGACACTCACTCAAGAACTGCAGCAACCCGTGACACAGATGTTGGTCAAAGCACATGGTGATGTGTTGAACACTTTCCCGGGCCGACATTGACCCATTCATTTGTCTGCCAAGTTTGTGATAATAAATAGAAAATGCCTCGTCCAACTCCTTCAAATATTCTCAGTCGCACTGTAAAACTTGACACCCCTAATACTTGACATTTCAATGCTGGGAGAAAGAAAAAGACACTCCACCGATCGAGTCAATCAATAACTCTCAGAGTTTTATATACTTTGATCAGATCGCCCATGAATTTCCAACAATCCAGTGAAAAAAAAATCAAAGTTTGTCGAACATTTCCTTCTTGCACATACATATCAATCCAAGCAAGCATCTTTTGCACCCTCACCAAAGCCTTCGTATCAGTTCTAGAACTGAACACGGTGCTCCAAACGTCACCTATATCAGAGCTTCACACAGCTAGAACAGTGCTTGCCAAATCAGGATTCAGACTGGTTAAAGCTGCTGCAATAAGCTTTCTTGTTCATCTTATCTATGCGTGTTGTCACTTTCAGGACTGGGACTTCAATGTCTTTCTGCCCAGATTGGATTTTGCACTTACTTTGTAATTTCATCTTGCAGTTCATCATCTGAAAGTTCCCATCATGGATACTTAAGAATTAATTTGGCTTTGCCAAATTGTATTATGAGTCTTGACAAATATTCCAGCCTTTATTTCTGATTTTTAAAATCTTCAGTTCCTTTTTTTTTCATCTATTCCATATAATAGAATTGATTAATAGTTCTGCATAGGGTGCACAAATTGGTCGGTGGTACATCATAAAGAGGATGTTGCCATATTTCAGGAGGATGCAGACTGTCTGGTCAAATGGGCTATGCACTTCAGAGGATGCCTGTGAGATATTTGACTTGTTGCCCATATGCAGTATTTTAATAGTGAAGAGAGATCGGACAGACTGGGATTGTTTTGCTTGGTTCTCGGGAGACTGAAAGAGGACAGGACTGAGATAATTCGAATGTTGAATGATAGAGATATTCCAGATAGGAAGAACATTTTCTCCTTAGTGGAGCAATCAATGACTCTGGGCATGGATGTAAAGAATTGTCAGTTGGATCAGGAAAAACTCTTACACCTATTGTGCGGTGTGAATCTGGAACACACTGCCTCGCATTGAAACTATATTTAGATGCGCACTTGCAATGTTGATGCATATGATGCTATGAGCAAGCACTGGGATTAGAAAATCTGATTGGAATAGTTAGGTGTTTGTTTTTTGACAGTTAGAGACTCGATGGACCGAATGGACACTTTGTTCTTTGTATCTCGATGCCTCTATGCCTCTCTGTTGGTACGGTTATTGGGACAACGTGGCTCACAGGAGATTGCACACGACACCAGGCTACAATCCAACAGGTTTATTTAAAATCACAATTTTTGGAGCATTCTTATATGTCAAGTCGTACTTCACTCCCCGAAAGTATGTGATTTCAAATAATCCTGTGGAACTATAACTTAGTATCGTGTGACTTCTGACTTTGTCCACCCCATTCCAACCCTGACACCTCCAGAGGATTGCACACAGCAGATGAAGAGAAGCAGTTCTTGCTCAAAAATAATCAAGAGCAAGGGGACATTTATTTAAATGATCAGTAAAGAAGGAAAAGTGAAATGTGGATTTTTTTCATGCAGAGGGATGTTAGCATATGGGGCCACCGCTATGAAATCTGGGGGAGGCATGTGCAAATTTCTGATTACAGAGCGCACGAGATAAGTATTAAGAAGAAATGCGGACAAAGGTATGGACTTGAAGCAGAATACTGGCACTAGGTAGTGACGATTGCTGACGAGCCAGTGCACACACAGTGCAGAATAGCCTCCTGCAGCTCTGCAAAACCATTGTGATTCATTTGTCGTGTTGTTACAGATTATCCTCAAATGTGCAGGGCCAGTCTTTCATCCCAGTACAAGCTTGTTCTAAATGAATGGACTTCAAACTTACTTATTTTGATATTCTGGATGTTTCTCTAACGCGTTTGTATTCTTCTGACAAGATTGATGGAATTGTGCATGGCCATTCAGGATTTAAAGTCTTAATATATTTATTTATTCCCAGTTGCTCTGAACCTGGTGCACAGATGCGCTGTGCCCTAATGAAATAATCAATGGGATTATACAGGTTCTGAATGCTAATTCCGAATTCTGTTTCCAGCTGACACTTTTAATTTTGTAGGGGGACTAGGCGACAAAACCTGCACACAGAATTTACCACACTACCAGGTGTTTCCTGTTGATTCAACAGCACGGCAATACGATGCTGTGGTTCTGCAGACTGAGAATTGTTTTTCATACATTGAACCTTCCATAAATCTGGCCTAATTCCAAACGATCATCTCCTGTAAAACAAGCTTCCACATGTTTTCAGGAAATATGCCATTGTTCCCCGCTTCAGTGCAATAAGGGGGAATGTCCAGAATGTTTGATAACAGAATGTGTGTTCATGAATTTTGCTACTCTCTGAAAGATAGACAGCCTCAAGTAGTTGGCAAATTTCCCAGCACCGTAGCGCAACCCGCATATGTTGTGAAATTCTGCAGAATATCTGTGAGACGTTGTTCAGGCGACATCATACGGACAAACAGAGTAAAACATCCCATGTTAAAATGGATGCTGTTGGTAATGTGAATAAATGTAACCAACACACTAAGGTTAATGCGTTCCATAACCGTGATAACACAATGAAAGTGCCAAGTGTTTTGGAATTTTGAATCAAGATCAGAAAAAGTTGGAGACACTCGGGAGAATCATAGGGTTTATATTTATTGTCTTTTGAGAACTGAAGAGGGCGGGATGTTGTTGGTGTATGAGCTGTTTACCTAAGATGCTGAAGTGAAAGAGATAGAGAGGTTAACCAGAGCAAAAGACAAAAAGCAGGTCTGCCAGTCGTCACGGAACGATGTGGGTTTTGAATGGATCTTAAGGATAAGTGTGGCTATGATGAAGTTACTAATCAGACCAAGAACATTTTGATCCAAATCGTTGAAGTAATTTACCAACATCCGAACTCCCAGCATTGAATTTTGTGGAACAACACTGGTTAGGGTCCTACAGCGGAAAAATGCCTTTCCTCGGTTTCCTATTCCCTCTGTGAACAAGTCGATTTCGTCTCACATACCATGTGATCTACTCTTCGACAAAACGTGGTCACCTGGGAAAGGGTAGTTGGACACATTGACTGATATTTTACTCTCTCTCTACTTATACTATCTACTGTCGGCGTGGAAAATTGACCACTTGTGTTTCTACATAAACTGCAGGACAAAGCCCACGTGGGAAATTATTGACTGAACAGGATGCTCACAATCTGCTTTAATGTGATTGAACTGGTCATCAACAGTATTATGCAACAGCATTCACATGACAATAAACTTCACACTGATGCCATCTGAGTTCCAGAAGGGCAACTTTGCTCCAAATCAAAGAACGAGAATACTGGAAAAACTCAGCATGTCTCGCTGCATTTGTGAAGAGAGAAGCCAAATGATGGAACACTCTCCCAAAGGCGGGATGCGTACAGCTCCAACCAAATATAAGTGGCTCGACCACATCCCGTGCAAAATATCTCGTTTCATTGCCACCACATCCACAAATATCCGGTGACTCCACTGCTGACACTCAGTAGCAGCAGTGTGTACTAATTTCAAAATGTTCTGCTCAATAAACAAATGCTCCTCAGACAAAATCTTCTGGATAAAAGTTGTCATAGCAGATATATGGGAGCACTACGACTTCCCATCTACGCCACTCTTCATTCTGATTTGGAAATATGCAGGCATTCCTTCGCTGTTTCCATGTTAAAACTCTGGAATCCCTGCCTAACCGCATTGGGGTACAGTCACCTACAGGATATGGATGACAGATATCCAGAATTTTAGTGTCTAGATTGAACGAAGTATAATTTCAATATCATTAGACAGGATGTGGAAAACGTAGACTTGGGGTCACTGCTGTAGGTAAGCCTACAATTGGAATATGGGAGTCTTTAAACGTGGTACAATGAGAATTCATGCCTAACGTGCTTCTCTAAGAGTAAAGGACAAGGGCATAAACTTTGAGGGAATTCTGGATTTCAAAGGGATGTTGAGGGGAGTTTAGGGGAGACAAGAACCTAACGGATTTATCAGTAGACTATTAATTCAGTGTCTCAGATTATGTTCTGGGAACCCGGGTTCAAATCCGGCTGTCGCAGTTGGTTGAATTTGAATTTGATAAAAAAGAACTGGAAAAATGTTCTAATGATGACCATGTCAATTGAAGGAAAGCTGAACTTGTTCACTAATGTTCCTTAAAAAAGGAAATCTTGAATTCTTAGTGGGTCCAGCTTACATGCAATCCCAGACCTACAGCAATGTGATTGACTCTTAAGGAACCTCTCGGCAATTAGGTATGGGCAATGAATGCTGGACTAGCCAGATATGCCTCCAGCCCATGAGTGAGTATGAAAAAGAACAAGCTTCTCAGGGAACAACAATAATGCAGGGCATTAAATGTCAGCCAAGCACACAATGCCAGTATCCCATCGCTAAATTTGAAAAAAGTCATATGGCTTTGGCCGCAGGGACATCGTTTAGTGTGAACAACAGGTTCTGCACTTACTTTCACAACTGTATGCACTAGAACTCCGATCGGTCCCTCTTTCTGTTCTAAAGTGCAAACAAGCAGTTGTCTGAACTCCAAATTGGCCTGAATGTGTCACTAAATTGCCCATCCATTACGCCACCCATTTCTCTGAATCTGTTGTCAAAATGACATGACCATAGGTAACCATTCATGCACACGCGGGTCAATGATTTTCGAGTGTCAACTTCGAGTTTTTGCATCCATGAGGTCGTATATCGAGTGGAACTTGGATTTTGAGGCGAGACAGTGACAAGAATGAATTGACACTGGACTGGTTATCCGGATGTCCAAGGGCCTTTATTACTAATCATGCATTCATAGACGATGGAGTTTTAAATGAATTGAAACAGGAAATTAGATCTGACTATGAATCCATTATGTTAAAAATTCACGTATTTAAATAATGGTAAAGAGGTAAGGAAATCTGCATACTTATTGTGTCTTGCCAATTTGCATAACTGGAGCCACAAGAGAGTACAGCAGATGTATCCAATCAGATCTCTGAATTCGTTTGGCAAGCCATTCAGTTCCAAATCAGTTAGGTGTGGATAAAAATGCTGACCAATGTGGAGAATTCTAAGTTGCATCAAAAAGCCTATAAATCTTTGAAATAAAAACATTGTGATTGTCTGTCCTAGTGTTTTGCAGTAGATAGTTTAAAGGAAATTGCATCTATAGGAAAGTTGAATAAGCATGTGAAATTGCATCTAGAATTCACGTAAATAAACAAAATGTGAGCAGGATTAATCTATTCAGTCAAGCAAATCAGGTCCATCATTCATTATGTGAGAGAGTGCTTGCAAGATGTTTCATCTTTGTTTACATTAACTGGTATTACATCAGTGTGGAAGGATTAGACAGGATGGAATTTTTAAAGAGTATCCAGGTGATCATTTTGTAGCAGTTTGAAGATGGCCCCAATAGAGATGAAGCGGTGTTGGAGCTAATATGAGGAATGAAGTTGGTTCAGTGATCGAAGTGTCTGTGGCCGAGCATTCTGGAAACACTCGCAATAAGTCTGTAATTTTCAAATTCGCTGTGGAAAGAAATAAGGATATTGCAGAACTTTAGTGTCTAGATTGAACGAAGTATAATTTCAATATCATTAGACAGGATGTGGCAAATGTAGACTTGGGGTCACTGCTGTAGGTCAGCCTACAATTGGAAAGTGGGAGTCTTTAAATGTGGTACAATGAGAATTCATGGCTAACTTGCTTCTCTAAGAGTAAAGGACAAGGGCATAAACTTTGAGGGAACTCTGGATTTCAAAGGGATGTTGAGCGTTCGATAAAGGAAAAGATGAAACAATATATCAATGAGCATGCCCTGAAAAAAAGAGAGCCTGTTCAAAAGGATAAAGAATGCATAATGTTTTTTAAAATATAAGTTAACAGTTAAAAGAGGAGTAACAACGTATAGGAACACGGAAACCATGTTCACCTACCACCCTAGGCGTTTTATAAGTACATTACGAGGAAGAGGAATAATGTTATAAGTATATTACGAGGAAGAGGAGTGCGGCCTAACAGAACACAAAGTGGCACGCTGTGCGTGGAGCCAGAAGACGTAGTTGGGGTTTTAAATGAATATTTCTAATCTCCATTCAGAAAGAGGAAAGAAATTGTAGCTGGAGATTTCAGGTCGAATGGTGACGTGCTGGAACATGATAAGACTAAAAAGGAAGACATGTTTCATACTGTGGCGGGCAGCAAGTTCCATTAATCTCAGGCCCTGATTACATGTATCCCAAACTGCTATGAGAAGAAAGAGAGGAGATTATTGGAGCCCTGGAGGATATATTAAACACTACGCTGACCCGATGGAAGTGCCAGGTGATTGGGGTATATCTAATAAATTTTTTTAAAAGGCAGGAGGGACTGGCGAGCTAATATCAGGACAGTTATTCTGATGTCAGGGGAGTGAAGTTATTGGAACAGAAGTCCTCACTATCTCACAGGATAAATAAAAAATTGCAAGGCATGGGATTGACAAGGAATCGACAGCATTGATGTATTACAGAGAAATCCTGCCTGACTAATTTAGCTGAGTCTTTTGGAAAGATTATTAAGTATCTGTCCGAGAATGTTGCAGTTAATGTAGTTAACACAGGCATCATCAAGGCCTTTGACAAGGTCATACATGGATGCTAATTGCTGGTGTGATGAGGTGAAAATGGGTCTGTTCTGCTCAGACCAATGCCGACAGGAGATAAATATAAAAAGAAGGAAGATGGCGAATAGTATTCCAAAGGATGGACAGATATTCTGCTCTGAAGTTGTTGGACTCCATTTTGAGTCCTGAAGCGTGTGAAGTGCGGAAGTGGAAATTGAGCTGGTTCTCCACCTGCCCGAGGAGATGCCGAATTGCAAATGTGTTCAAACAACCCGAGACCAATGACCTCTTGTGGTTATGTGATACTATGAGATGGTTTCCGGAGTGGAGACTCGCTTCCAAGTCTAAACCTTAAACGTCATTGATCTCTCAAGATGAGTGCATGCTTGGAACCCTGTTTCAGTATACCCATTAATGGTCACATCACCTCTAATTGGTGTAGAAGACCAGAGTTTATTTCACAGTGCGCACACATCAAAAGCTATTGGTTGATGGAAAGAAACACGTGCCTCTTTACAATCCTTGGCTGACGAACTAACTCTTACAGAAATAGAGGAGTCAATAGATGCGTTAAATGATGCTAAGTATGTGTAAAACAGCATTCAGTTAATGTTCAGACTTCACCTGCTACCTCGCATTGGGACGATGTTTGGAACCCTCCTGAATGTACTTGCTCTGCAGCTGTTGAACTGTGAGTTATGCAGTTTATAATACATCCCCTTAACCATTGGTTGACCGATCAATACTTAGATACTATGGGAATAATATAATGATCAGTCTGTGTGAGAGCAAGTATTGACACCACGTGGAATGACAATTTTGTTCTCTTCATTTTTTTTCTGACAGTTTATGCAACTGTTCCTGAGGCATCACAACCCCCAACCTCACTCCCCAAATTCTTGGCTCTTTATTCATGCTTTCAGTACAAGTATTGGAGTTACAAATCTACTCATTAATTTGGGTCTGTTAGTAATCATGTTTCTCGCTTATTTAACATTGTGTGTAACAGTGAAAGTTGCTGAAAAAATTATTTCATTTCTTCGTCAATATTTGGGAGAATACAAAATATAAACTGACTTTATTGCAGTTTTAGAAGACTGTGCTGGCACTAATTTTGCCTCGTATTTCGGCTGTTTAGATTCCACGACCATCTTCGAGGAAGTATTGCATTTACCTTGCGCCTTTTTGTCCTCGGCAAATTAAAGGAGATTTGCGCCAATTTGATGCACTTTTGTTGTCGAGACAAACCACGTTTGGAAACGTGACCGGCAATTTGTTCGAGAAAAGTATTACAGACATTACTGTGATGAGGTGCACAGTTAGCTGTTTGTCTTGGGAGGACAGAATAGACACTGGATCCGAAACGTTAACTCCGCTTTTCTTGCGTAAATGGTGACAGACCTGCTGAAGTTTTCCAGCATCTGTTTCTGATTTCCAACATCTGCGGTTCTTTTTTTGTTTTGAGCTGTTATCCCTTTTTTTTTGATCTGGTCGAAAGATTCTGACTGTACGGGGCATTCTGGATAATGACCTCTGCCTGTTTCTGCATAGTTGTTTTTTAGAGTTCAGGCAGATCATGAGTTTAGCGTCTTGATAATTAGATTATATTACTTAAAGTGTGGAAACAGGCCCTTCAGCCAACAAGGCCACACTGACCCTCTGAAGAGCAACTCACCCAGACCCATTCCCCTACATTTACCCCTTCACTTAACACTAGGGGCAATTTAGCATGGCCACTTCACCTAATCGGCACATTCTTGGACTGTGGGAGGAAACCGGAGCACCCAGAGGAAACGCACGCAGACACGGGGAAAATGTGCATACTCCACACAGACAGTTGCCTGAGGAGCTTTTACAAGAGACCTTTTTCTTTTTTCTTTTTCTTTTGCAAAAAAAAGTTACTTTCTTGATAAAATATCTTCATATTCATATGTCTCACTGAATCACGTTGGTTCTGTACAGTACTATGTTGAAGAAAAAAACTACTGGAGTTTGATTTTATCCAGTAGAGAAATCAAAGCCATTTCTGAACTCTATAACGTCATACTTATATATATATATAAGACATCAGGAGTGTCTGACACCTGAATGGACCCCAAGTTGACTTCAGCAGGAAGGCCTCAGTGAGTGGTATTTCCAGGCTGCGCCCCAAGCTTCAGTGCATTACTCAGCGCTTACTCCAGGAATTGGATTATGCCAGTCTGCAACACTCGGTTGAAGTCATCTCCTTGTTCTGTAAGATGAACAAGTTTTGGGCAACCAAAAAAATGTCTTTCAACGAATTAATTGCCCTCTAGTTGGTATTTGTCGTGTGTGTCCTGGGCAGCACACCGATGAGCACAGCGTCCTGCGTCAGGGAGCAGCTCAGAAGCACCACGTCAAAAGCCCTGAATTTTTCTCCACACTTATTTTGGAAAGGCACATTCCAGAAGGAGATGTGTGACAGTCTCATGCCCCCCAATCAACCCAGGCAGGTTCTTCGAGTGCACCGTGTGGTATCACAGACCAACCGAGTGTGCATGAGGTATCTCACACAAAGCGTCCTTCTCACCACCAGCCAAGTGATCTCTCGTTACATATTGGAAAGTTCTGATGATGTGGCATATGGCCAAATGACCTGGACAGTCGGCTGAGGGAACAATCCGACCGGATCAACCTTTTCTTTTTCCCACTGAATCTTGATGACACTAAAACATTAGTGCAATCTGCCTTCAGTACCGCGCTGTTCATTCAGCGCTCAGTTCATTCTCACGCTGCTGGCAATGTGTTTGAACAATTACCTTTCTGAGCCAGCCGCTAAACTGCTGCATCTTGAGGCAGGGCTGATAATAACATCAGTTTGCTGCCGGTGTTAGTGCTTCAAAAATTTACATCAAGTTTAGCCATATTTCCTGTTCTCTGCTTAGAGTTGTACCAAACGTAGTTTTAGAGACGATCTGAACAGAAATAGCAAGGCAGTTTGCGCGTGTTGTCTTGATTTGCATCTGTTTTTTGCCCAGAGTATTATCGCTTAAGTCAAGCAAACAACAAAAAAACTTTCAGTATTGTTAAGAAAATCTAAGCATCTGGAAGGATTTTCTGTTACACGTCGGTGCAGTGGACTTTGGACTAATCTTGAACTCGATTCTTGTAAAACACGAGTCAATGCGGTGTTTAAACGTTAATAGAACTCACACAAACACAGACATTTCTCTCCCGCCGTGCTTATAGCAAGGGCTGCTTGACCACGGTGTGATATAAGTAACATGTATAAGTGCTATATTAAGTCACAGATTCTGCATTCATAATTTATATAAACACATTTATGCAGAACTGATAGTTTTCAATTGATATTAGTTAATACCATAACCGTTCCAAAAAGACATGTCTCTGAAATATCCTGACTGAAACGTTTGCTTTACTTATTCTTGATGATGAATGCATTAAGTGAAAAAAAAACGAGGATAATAATCCTGCGATTCTTTTCCTGTTTTCTTTTCAAAAATATGACAATATCTGGTTTAGCCAGCACTCCCGAAATTCCAGATGAGTGTTGGTGATCTACATTCAGGAACCAGGGCATTCCATTGAGTCTGGGCACATCCACAATACCCAAGGAAGAGAATTACAGAATCGTGTTCAAGCATCAGCCAATTAAAACCAGTGTCTTTCCAGTCAGAATGGGCAATTCCATTTGGCGGAGTTTCTATTTTCTGTGCACCTTTGCAGGCGGTCTGCTTGCCGTTTTGTTAGGTTCGAAAGGAACTTAGCTGAGTTCTTGGTGCTAAGTTGATGGTTGAGCGTTGGTCGTGGATGCATTAAATGTTTGACACAACGGGATAATATTCATTAAGCATGCTTCAATGGTTACAGCAGCCTTTTGGGAAGCGACTGTCCAGGACAGAGTTATTAATGCTTCTAAATTTGGTTAATTAAATTAGACCACGTTTTTTGGAACATATTAAACTGATAATAATTGGATTTTATATCGATAATGCCGAATTTATGTGGTCTCATTTTAATTTTACTTGCTCTCTTTTGCGTCTCAGATTAAATTCGAATAGTTTACTTGCAGTGTGGAAACTGGCCCTTCGGCCCAACAAGTCCACGCCGACCCGCCGAAGCGCAACCCACCCAGACCCATTCCCCTACATTTATCCCTGCCCCTAACACTACGGGCAATTTAGCATGGCCAATTCACCGAACCTGCACATTTTTGGACTGTGGGGGGAAACCTGAGCACCCGGAGGAAACCCACGCAGACACGGGGAGAATGTGCAAACTCCACACAGTCAGTCGCCTGAGGCGCGAATTCAACCCGGGTCTCTGGCGCTGTGAGGCAGCAGAGTGGCAATAGATAGAAAAAGAAACGTGCAGCGACTTTGTTTACTTTGCTCTATAACTATGTTTCACATTCGAGAAATTCGAATACGGTATAAGTTATTTTACAAACTGTTTAACACATGGTGAAAGGGCTTTCATATCTATATGTTCACAACAATTCTTGTAGTGTTTGTATAACAGGTTCATAATTTTAAGAAAGTTATCACACAACACCAGGTTATAGTCCAAAAGGTTTATTTGCTATCACTATCTTTTGAAGGGCTGCTTGTTCAAACACCCGATGAAGAAGTAGCGCTTTGAAAGTTAGTCATTCCAAATAAACCTGTTGGACTATAACCTGGTATTGTGTGATTTTTAACTTTGTCCACTCCAGTCCAGCACCTGCACCTCCAAATCATGACTTTAAAGAAACGGTGAGAATTCTGGAAAAGCTCAGGAGATCGGGCAGCGTTTATAAAAACAAAAACATGTTTCGCATTTCGAGTCTGGTATGACTGTTCTTCAGAACTGAAATTCAGGCAATAAATATGTAATACCAGATTCGTAAAATTATCATGTGTCTCTCTCTATAGGGGCTGCTAGGCCTCCTGGGTTTCTCAAGCGTTCTCTGTATTTGATTCAGACTTTTACACTGCAGATTAGAATTCCTTTCGCCTGATGTCTAACTTGTTTTCGTCAATTTTGTTCAAGCATTTATACTGTTGCAACAAATAATGGTTAAAGATCAGAGATAGAAATTATGAAATCGTTGAAGGTAATTTAATTTGAAACGGTTGGGGATCAAATGGAAGGAGACCTGACAGGGGAGCGATGCAAGAATAATTTCTCACAGTCAGGGAAGGTGTTCAGAACCAGTGAATAAAAGATTTCAGCGTTTAGTTTGTGAACCGTCATGACCAGGAGTGTTGTGTTAGAATTACACGAATGGCTAAAAATGCTGAGATTGTCTAATGTTTCAGGTGTACAAGAATCCCAGAAGTCGATCTCTGAGGGCCCACCAAAAGACAACTCAGCAGATTTGTTAGAGAAGTAAAATTACTCTGGATCTAGGTCTCTTGTACATTTTGTTATTTCATTCGACTTCAATCTTTTAGAGTTGTTAAACTGTTAGACACATTGCTTTGTTTCATACGACATCTATTTATCCAGAAATAAAAACAATCTCAGGTCAGACGATAAATAACCTTCTGGAGAATTTATTAAATAATGCATGAAATATGAACTTGGAAGTTGCATAATTTATTCACCTTATATCGAGGTTATGAACAGTTGACTCTGATAGACAAATGTTTTTGTTATAAATGTGTACCATTAAGAAGAAACAAATGGGAGAAGACTTTCAAAAAGCAATGTTCCATTCAATTGTTTTTCTTTTATTTGACTTGTGTTCTTTATTCCCAAAATTAATCACGACCCAGATATAATTCAAACTCCATTCAGGACGTTGTTTTCTTTTTGATCAATGACAAAAATCATGTAAAACGAGACATGAAATGTATGTTCAATCTTAATCCACATTCAAAAGTGTCAATGGTCCTGCGTTTATGTCACTGTCAGTAATTTGGTTCATCATATTGCCTTCCACGATTGTCAAATAATTGCATTATATAGATTTCAGATAAATCATACTTACATTTGAAGTCTAAATAAACAATGCATGTTTCTGAAAAGTCTTCTTCCCCGTATGTAGTTAAAGTAGACTGGAAATAATGTGTCATGCTATTACATCTATTCAGCTGGATGTATTCAGAAATAGACGTAAGGATAGAGTATACCAGAGTGAAATGTGTAGAACTCAGTAATTACACCCACTCTAAGCTCATTTCACATTGAAAGATTTGTCCTCCGCAAAGTTGCAATAGAATTATCATGTGAAGTAAAAAAAAGTGTTCAAACGCACATGCATGTTCTGAAATAATCAGAATTGTCTGTCATAGCATCCAGTCTACTGTGGCAAACAAAATTGTTTCAGTGGTCCAAGTTTGTAACAGTGCTCCGATTAATTACTGTATTCGAAATGATGCCACTGATCTGACGTGAATTTATTGTTTTCAAAACTGCCTGGATAGTGAGGAACAGCAGAAGTCTGCTATATCAGATTGAGGCCAGCAGCCTATCGTGTGCAATACTGTGCAGACAGTTTCAAAAGTTATTTAATATCGTTCCTACCTATTTTTCTCTTCGAAATTATCTGAGCTCCTGCAAATTTAAATAATGTGGGGTCTTTGGAACAGTGTATGAAATAATTGCTACAAATTCTTGCAACCATAGCAATTATTCAGTAGTATATGGGACAATAGCTGATCCGATGTGTTGTCGAATTAAGTGAAAAAGAGCAGGCTGAGAAAGAGGAAGGGCTGACATTTTATTGGATGAAAAAGGATAATAACCCAGTGGAGGTATCAACTGGTAAGATATTAGTTTATATTTTTATTGTTCATTTATCATGACGAACTACACTAAAATCAAAGCAATATATATATTTAGCATTGAATTGTAGGGATATTGCCAATGCACCATAAACGGGTAAAAATATGGTTCAAGTAGATGAATGATTTTTGTAAGAGAATTTTCACATGCGGTCTGAATAAATCACAGCCAGCGCTGAGTGACCATTTGTGAACACATCTAATGAACTCCCCGTTTTGCCTTAATGCGTAAAAGCAGAAATTAAATGATTCCGAGATGGAAATCAATGAATTCAAGTTTTGCAGATTATTCAGAAGTTACATGGGAAAGAACTCGCAGGAAACTAAACATTATCAAAGTTTATGACACATGCAGGGAAATTGGAATAGGAGTACAATATATTATCAATGAACATAACTAAAAGGGCAAACTCAATAAATATTTGAACTTTTATAAAATGCCAAATCCTGTCCTCAGTTCAAACGAACGTGAAAGTACATATTCAGAGTAACAATTTGAGGGTGATGAGGAAAGGCAATAGAACTGAGTAAGCAGTCTGTTGAAAGAAGAGCGCAGGCTTCTTTGACAGAATGACCTCTTTGCTTGGATCATTTGAACTATTTTTTGGACAATTACACATCAAACTCTCTCCATTTGCCAATATTAGAACTGTATGTCTTGGAGTTTGAATGATTGAATCATAGAATCCCTACAGTGTGGAAAACAGACCCTTCGGCCACACAAGTCCACACCGACCCTCTAATGTGTATCCCACCCAGACCCAATTCCGTAGCCAATTACTCCATATTTCCCCCGAGTAGTGCACCTAACCTACACATCCCTGAACACTACAGATAATTTAGCAAATCCAATGCACCTAACCTGTACATCTTTGGATTGTGGGTGAAAAAAAACAGCGCACCAAGAGGAAACCCATGCAGACACGGGGAGAATATTGCAAGCTCCACACAGACAGCCAGCCGAGGATAGACTCGAACACGGGTCTCTGCTGGATAGCAGCGTTAAACAATGAGCCACCTTTTAGGCTACATTCATACTGACCCTTGCTGCTGCCAGGTAGACAGGGCAACAGCATAAAACATAATGTTCAAGGTGCCAAATGCAACCCTGAGAAAGAATTCCACTTTTCGAATTTTTTTGCTGACTAGTTATTGTGAGCCATTGTCCTTTCCAGTTTTGATGTGCGAGTTAAAATCTTACATTACTGCAAACATTTGATGCGAGTGCCTTGCTTTGTCCACTAGGAAATATGAATGCTCTGTATGGGGATCATAATGATGTTGTGTACGTCCTCAGTGCAGTATCAAACAGAACAATCAGAAATTTTGTGAGAACTTCACACTGCCAATTCATGGATCACAAACGGGCTCATCAGGGTCGCAGTCCATTTGGTTGTCTGCCTGTGTGGAAATAAATCGTTTGAATTCTTGCAAAGAAATGACCCATTGTTGTTTCATGCGGAAATCACATCCCCTGGTTTATATATTTTTTCTTGACATCATGATTTCACACTTCCAATCATCATTTATTTCGCAAATTAATGACAATGCTTATCTGCAGTTCAGTTGTATCTGTCGAGCTTATTTCTAAGTGTGACATTGATTCCTCACACTTTATTGTTATTCCTCTATTTCAGGCAGACTTGTCGACACTCAGGCCGTTAGCACAGGTAAATGCATGTTATTATCATATGGAGTAGAATCGCGAAACTCTGGTGCCTCCATCCAAATACCAGGTCGTGGTGTTAATCTCCATGAATTAATTTTTATGTGTGAAGCAACTGTGGTTGCATAACTGAAGGGGGATGCATTACTCCCAAAGTTCTCTATTTTGAAGAATTCTGAAGGTGACAGTTTGAGCGCTGATCTCCCATTCACACTGCTGTTCTCAGGTAGTTAGTGAGTGACTGAGGATTCCTGCAGAGAAGGGTGTGAACGATCAGCTCCCACTTTTAATGCTGTTATCAGTTAGAGAGACAATGAACGGGGAGAGCGTGAAAAAATAACCCACAAACACAGTGCTGCCGTTGAAATCCCATTTTAATTAATTCAGTCACCGTTGAACAGTGGTATTGGTCTCACATGACCACAAAACCCACAATATTTCTGTCTATGTTAGGCGGGAGTACTGTTTCATTTTCTGATGCTGCCAGGCCGGGTCCATGGAGTTTTCTCACCAGTAAGTGCTGAGCACGACGGAAAGCAGATCATTCCTGACCCGCCCCTCTCGGCTTTCCTGTAGTTGAAATATTTTCTGAATGCTTGCCTGGATGGCTGCAGCTTCAACAATACAGAAGAAGCTTGACACTAGCCCTCGCTGAATTGGCACCAAATCCACAAATATCCAATCCATCCATCACCGATGCTCAGCAGCAGCAGAGTGAACCTTCGACAAGAGGCCCTGCTGAAATGCACCAATGCTCCTTGGTCAGCATCTGCTAAACAGTCGACTAATTCCATTGAAAGGACAAGGGACAACACATACCTGGGATAACCAAAACCGCCATCCAGTCTTGGAGATATATGGCTGATTCAGAATTCTCGAATTCCCTCCCTGAGGAGAAAATGAGGTCTGCAGATGCTGGAGATCAGAGATGGAAATGTGTTGCTGGAGAAGCGCAGCAGGTCAGGCAGCATCTAGGGAACACGAGAATCGACGTTTCGGGCATTAGCCCTTCTTCAGGTTCCTAGGGAAACGTCGATTCTCCTGTTCCCTAGATGCTGCCTGACCTGCTGCGCTTCTCCAGCAACACATTTCCATCTCTTCCCTCCCTGAGGGCATTGTGACTCTACTGACAGCACATGGACTGCAGTGGTTCAAGCAGGTAGCTCACCACCACCTACTGAAGGAGACGAAGTCGGATCAGAGATAAGTGCTGACTCAGGAAACGACTTCCATGTCCCATGAATGAATAATAAAAATATTAACACGATGTCGTGTTTAGAATATTTGTTTCTTTGGAAACATTTCTCTGACCCTCGCGATCTGTGTGAATACCATCCAATTAAACGTCCCTTCCACGTTCACCATATGCTGTTCGTATTCTGAGTTATGTTGTTGCAGAGTGTAGGTGTGCCATCCCCTCACAGCCATTGCGTGGTGAATGGGGGATGTGAGCTGTGATAAGAGTTTTCATGTTTATAGGTTGTTATGTTTTCTTGCTATTCCTATATTTTGCAGAGTCGGTAAGGCTGAGACTTGAGAATGGGGGCAGTCCTTGTGCTGGTCGAGTGGGGATTCACTACTTTTCGTTGTGGGGGACTGTGAATGATGCCGAATGGGACCTTCTGGATGCCTCTGTTGTTTGTCGGGAGCTGGACTGTGGGAGTGCGGTCTCTGCCCCAAGGCAGGCTTACTTTGGAGAAGGATCCGGACCCATTATGACCCGGAACGTTGAGTGCAATGGGACCGAGCGCTCTCTGCGGGACTGTCAATCAGTGAGATGGGCTCACTACTCCAGGTCACACTCCAATGATGCTGGTGTCATCTGTTCAGGTAAAAAAACGATTGCCGTTTCTGTGTAGTTGTATCACAACCCGGCACTATGTGAATCCAGAAAAGAATACGACGACAGAACGACAGTTGTTCAACAACTAACAACATCATTATAACAGTACCACTGATTTATCCATTACAATTTTATAACGAGTTCAATATTTGAAGATAATGTGACAAATGAGTACCTGTTGCTGTTTGCACTCCGGTGAAGCAGCAGGAACAGGTGTCCATTGTGTTGTCATTTGAAGCCACATTGAGAGAGCTGCACCGCTGGAACTATCACGTATACATCCCAACGTATCATGGAATTCGATATTGTGCTTGCCGGCAGAATCATTTTGCGTCAATTATCCGCTGACTGAAAGTTTTTATCCCTCTATCAGACCAGCTGAGGCTCCGGTATCTGGTGGTGACTATAAACGAGGTCGACAGAGTACCAGACCCGCATAGAATGATGGAACGTTTCATAAGCGAATGTGACAATCTGTCATTAATCAGATGAATGTTCATTAGTCATAATGTAATTATTGTTGTTGCAATTTGTATTGATTCAGTGATTTTTTTCCAGACCACACCCTTCCCAGATTGGTACCTGGCAATTCACAATGCTTTGGAAGACTGGAGATCCAGTTCGGTGACACCTGGAAAACAGTGTGTGGTCTTGACTGGGATTTGAAAAACGCCAATGTGGTCTGTGTGCAACTTCATTGTGGGGTTGCCGTGTCTGTGTCAAGCTCTGCTTATTCGGGAGGCGGTAATGTGCTCATGGCTACTGAGGTCATTCAATGTACGGGAAATGAGACTCATCTGGAGAATTGCCCTCGGTCTACAGCCATTCACCAGGATTGCAGTGCACACAACAATGTCACCCTGATATGTTCAGGTGAGTCCAGAGTCAATGAAATAAAAACGGGCTACTTTTCGCTTTAATATTTGTGGAAGTGATGGCGCAGGGCTTCCTGAATTAGTCAATCAGTGTCAAATCTAAACCAATCCTTCTGATTTCCAGTGTGATCATGCGCTAAATACAACGTGGTAAAATATACCCGCAACTATTGGAAATTAAGATGTTTCAAAATGTTTGCACTTGCATTGGAAAGAAATTTCTTCAAACTGTTTAACAGTCTGCACTCAACGTACGTTGTTGGCTGGATTGTCTGAAGGGAAATCATTTTGATAATAGTAAGCACAAATTAATATATACACATTGAAGTGAGTATCGGACAATTAAATTAATGTCAAGATTGAGGTCTTTTGCTTTTTCCTTTCATGCACCAAAAATAATTTTGAACAACGTTTCTAAACTGTTTGAAATTATTGAACATCACTCTCCCACAAGTTCTTCAGCAAGAATTTCCAGCTCACAATGCGTCATCGTCTGACATGTATCATCATGTTATTTGTTCCACCATTGTATTCTGAAGCTAACATGCGTCTTAAGGTGATCTATCTCGTCCCCTCACTTTTCACATTAATTTCCAGTTATCTTGACTGAATATCACGGTGTATTTTATAATAGTCTCCGTGTCATCAACTGAATCATTCATTGTCATTCTAATGCAAGCACACTTCTTCCCCTCACCTTACTATTCATGCCCCTGACTTTTCCGATGATCAGTTTATGGCTCAATTATTTTTCTTCACCTGCCTTGATGGAGCCAATCACATTCTTGCATGACTGTGTCTGTGCCAGTGCGACTGCTTAAAAGCCAAACACATCTAGTCCAATACAACCTTGTCGAAAATAGAAACTTTTTTCATATTTCTGTTAGAGTTTCACTCATCTGCATCTCCTCAATGGCCATGACACAATTTGTGAATAACGTGTTGAACATAATTGTACACAATGCTTTTATACCAGCCTCGGATAACTCGATAAAAGTCATCATAACGTCTCTGTTTCTGCAAAGAATAATTCCATTGACAACTTTAAGTTCATATTGCATTGCTGATTTCTCTGACAGGCACTCTATCAATTTCAACCATTTCCACTTTTGAAGCCCTTGGTCCTTCTGTCTGAACACACTTTTTCAAAACGTAGATGTTGAAGAAATAAAAAAAACTTTAAGTATATCTTCCAAGTAAGTTTCTAGGCTGCCAAAATGTATCCTGCCATCTTTCTTTGCCTTAAGTTCCACCCACCATTTGTCTATCCTTCTGCTGTCATTTGCATGCCCAACTAAAATTTGCAGCCGCCATGATTTGAACACATCAATGTCTGATTTCATGTGCTAATTTGCATTTCAATACAAATTTGGGGCAGTCTATGCCCAACGCAAAAATCACTTATACACAGCTTGTTAACGACATCCTTAGTTTGTCATATAAGTTTTATAGAGGTTTAGTTTTCCGATTTTCTGGCGATTTTGCAGGACTGATTTACTTATCTTTCTCCAATAAATTTAATTGGTTGAAGGATAAAACGGAAACACATGAAGTAGAAGGGAGCACATATGTAGGAAAAAAAAAACAGAAGCTGGCTTGGAGATTGAAGCTTGTCATGGGGACAATTGCATATTTCAAACAGTATCTGATTCATTGTTCGGGCCTCCTGGGTTTCTTCATCGTTCTCTTTACTTCAGACTTCCAGCCTTCAGAGCATTTTTCCTTTCGTCTGGTGACTTAGTTGTTTTGATGCTTTTGTGCACGGGTTTATATTGTTGTAGTAGACAATAGTTACAATGCAGAGAGAGAAATCGTCAAATCCTTAGAGGTTATTTAATTTGAAACCTTGAAGGAGAATTTGAAACTTCGAAGGAGACCTGAGTGAGGACCGATGCAAGACTAGTTTGTCATGGAAAGAAAAACAGTTGAAAAAAAAAGTTTCTGACTTTCCTTTTTGAACCTTCGTGACCAGGAGTGTTTCGTTGGAATTATGCAAATGATTAAAATGCTGAGCGTGTCTAATCTTTCACGAGACACAAGTAGTCCAGAAATAGACCTCTCAGTTCACAGAAAAGGAACTGAGAATAATCCACTACGAGAGGCCAGCAGATCTGTTAGAGAAGTAAAACTATTCTGGATCTGATTGTTTTCTATGTCATTTATTTCATAGAATACTTTGCAATCTTTCTAAGTTGTGAAATAGGTAGACAAATTGACTTGTTCCATATAATATTTATTTATTCAGTAATGAGAACATTCTCGGATCAGATGACAAATAACGTCATGGTGAATTGCTTCATTCATTATGTTGTTGAAGTTGTTGTTGTTAGACAGTTGGAGAAGTGCATGAAGTATGAGCTTGGAAGTTGCATGAGCCATTTCAATATTCACTTCATACCGATGTTATGAACAACTGATTCCTTGACATGCGTTTGCTCTTTTATAAATGTAGTTATTCAAGGAAAGACAAATGGGAGAAACGTTTTGAGGAAGCAATGTTCAAGTGAAATTGTTCTCGTTTAGTGTGACTCGAATTCTTCATTACTGAAATTATTCCAGTACTCGGGTAGATTTCAAAATCCATTCCGCAGGTTGTTTTATTATTAAAAAAATAACGAATATCAGACATATCATAACGTGAATATAATAGTTGACATCTACTTTGTTTTATTTCGTGTTCAAAGTTAATTCACGTTCAAAATTGACAACTGGTCTGCATTTCTGTCACTGTCAGTAATTTGTTTCTTTATAGTCTCCGTCAGGATTGACATTTGATGGCATTACGAAATTTCATTCAAACTGACGTTACATTTTTAAACCTAAATAAACGGTACAGTTAAATAAAAAGTTCCTGTCCCCATGTTTAGCTGAAGCAGACTGGAAATGGCCTTGCCATATTGTTAGTTATACTCATTCAGCAGGACGTCGGCAGTAATCTGCATAAGGATAAAATATTTCAGAGTAGAGCTTACTGATTACACTACTGTCAGCTCATTCCAATTTAAAATTATGTCCTGTGCAACGTTGCAATAGAATAATCATGTGAGGTAGCAAAGTTTAAAAAGTGTTCAAACGTTCATGCATGTTCTGAAACAACAAGAATTATTCCATAATAATATCCAATTTGGAGACGCAAACATAATTAGCTCAGTCGTGTCAGATTGTACCAGTGCTGAAATCAGTTACTATGTTCAAAATAATGGCACTGAATAATGACATGTATTCATTCTATTCGAAAACTCTGCAGTTAGTGAGGAAACTCAAATGTCTAATATATCACTTTGAGGTCAACAGCTTATCTTTTGCAATACTATGCAGGGAGTCCCAAAAGATATTTAACACGTTTCGATATTTGTTTCTACTAACTCAAAAGAGCTCTGCAATTTTAAGTATTTTGGTATATATGCAACAGTGTACGAAATAATAGTTTGAAATTCTCACAACCATAGTAATTGAGTAGTATATTGTAAAACAGGTGATCCAGTGTGTGATTTAATGCAGTGAAAAGGGACAAGCTGAGAAATAGGAAATACTGAAATTTTCTTGGATGACAATATCCTAGTCCATGCGCCAGCTGGCAAGGCATTGCTACAGATTTTTGATCTTCATTTTCCGCGACTAACCACATTCTGAAAAAAAAAACAATGATTATTCAGCATAGAATTGTTTCCGTGCTGTACATCTCTATGACTCTATGACTCTAATTGAAGTGACGTTGCTCACACATCTTAGCTGGTAAAAATGATTTGGTTACTTCGATGAATGTAGGTTATTAGAGACGACGTGCAATGGGAACTGAGAAAATCAAATCTAGCACTGAGTTACCAACTGTGAACACATCTGACAGATGGCCTGTGCTGGTTAAATGCCTGAAAGCATAAATAACGTTGTTCAGAGATTGAAAATAAGGAATTCGAGGTTTATAGAATATTTAGCATTGGCATGGGAAAGAATTTGCAGATAGCCAAAAATCATCAAAATAGCAACAATAAGTGTCAGTCATGAATAATATCTAATAGGACACACAATCGGAGAAGGTTAACTAAATTTAAATTTCAAAGATGTTTCGATTCTTGCGTTTACTTGTGATAGGAGTCGAAGTTATTTTCAATGAACAGCATTAATAGAGTAGGCTCGGTAAACCCTTGGATTTTTACAAAGTGCGTTATGGGTTCGTCACCATCCTGCCCCCAGTGCAATTCAACGTGAGTAATACTTACTCAGAGCGACTTTTTGAGGGCAAAAAGGAAAGGGCATGGAATTAATTAAGCAGTGTGTTAAAATAGGTAGCATCGAATCCTTGGACAGAATGACCTTCTTGCTTTGTTTTGACCACTGGAATTGTTTGTAGTCAGTTACATATTGAACTCTCTCTCATGATCCATGTTAAAACCACATGTCCTAGATTTGGGGAAATTAAAAATTCCTATTAGACGTTATTCATGACTGTCACTTATTGCTGCTATTCAGGCAGGCAACAAAATAAAACCTAATCCTTAAGGTGCTAAATGCATCACTTGGAAAATAAAACCTTACATTCTGGATTTATTTGCTGACCCGTTACTGTGAGTCGTTGTTTATTTCAGTTTTGTTGCTCGAGTAAAAATCTTAAACGTCTGCAAACTTTTTGATGGGGGCACTTTGCTTTGGCCACTCGGAAATATTAATGCTCTGTATGGGGATCATAACGATTTTGAGTAAGTCGGCAGCCAACACATGGATCACAAATAGGCTCACCAACGTCCCAATGCATCGGGTTGGCAGTGATTCTGCCTGTGTGCAATCTATTCAGTTACATTTCAGAAGATGTTTGACCTTATATGTTTGCTGCAGAAATGACATTTCCTGTTTCATGTGTATTGCTTGAAATTATGATTTCACAGTTCCAGATATCATGTATGTCGCCAATTAATGACATTTGTTAGCCTCACGTTATTGTTTTTTAAAGTTTGTTTCGAAGAGTTGCCTTGCATCCTGATACTTTATTTATATTCCTGTGTTTCAGGCAGACTTGACGACACTCAGACCAGTAGCACAGGTAATTGCATTTCAATATCACATGGAATAGCATCCCATTATTCTGGTCCAACCGTTCAATACGAAGGGGGATGCATTACTCCCAAAGGTCTTGATATCCTGGATTCTCCCACTCACACTCCTGTTCTCAGATACAGAGACAATGATTGGGGAAGAGTGTCAAAGCTCAGTTCCAAACACAATGCTGCTGTTGGAAACACATTCAAAGCATATCACTCACTTTGAGCAGACACATCAGTCTCAAATGACCACAAATCCCACAATATTTCTGGCTGTAACAGGCGAAATTACCGTTTCATTTTCTGATGTTCCCATGACGAGTTCTTGCTGTTTCCTTGCCAGTCATTGCTGAGCACCAAGGAAAGCAGACCATTTCTGGCTCGCCTCTCTTAACTTTCCTGAAGTTGATATATTTTCTGAACACTTGCCTGGATAGGTGCATCTTCAACAATATACAAGCATCTCGACATCAATTGGAAAAAAAAAGCAGCCCCACTTGATTGACACGACATCCTCTCCCTCCAATGTTCACTCGCAGCAGTTTGCACCATCTACAAAAGGACCTGTGGAAGTTCACCAACGCCCCAGAGTCAGCACGTGCCAAGCACCCGACCACTTCCATCTAGAAGGGCAAGGGGTAGCAGGTACTTGGGATAACCACAACTTGCGGGTCTCCCGCTTAACTACACAACGTCCTATCTTGGAGATATATTGCTTGGCTAGAATGCTAGAACACCCTCCATAATAAGATTGTGCCACTACCTACAGCAACTGGACAGCAGCGGTTCGAGAGGGCAGCTCACCCCCACCACCTTCTCAAGGAGGTGACTAGGGACACGTAATAAATGCTGACTCAGAAGTGACACCAATATCCCATGAATGAATAATCAATATTTTTATCACGTTGGCCCTTTGAGAGTAAATGTTTCAGTGGAAGCATTTCTCCGACCCTTGCTATCGTGACTGAGTACCAGTTATTAAAACGTCACATCCCCTTTCACGAAATACAGTTCGGCTTCTGACGTATTTATGACAGAGTGCATTTGTTGCACCCCCTCACAGTCATTGCATGGTGAACGGTGAATCCAGACTGGGTTGGGAGTTTTCATGTTTAAACCTTAATTGCTATTTCTGTGCTTTGCAGAGGCGCTGAGTCTGAGACTTGAGAATGGGGGCAATCCTTGCTCTGGTCGAGTGGAGATTCACTACGATGGTCTGTGGGGGTCTGTGCATGATCGTAACTGGGACTTGCGAGATGCTGCTGTGGTGTGTCGGGAGCTAGACTGCGGAACCGCGGTCTCTGCCCCGCGTGGGTCTCACTTTGGACCAGGATCCGGACCCATTGTGACTGGAAATATTTGGTGCAGCGGGACTGAGCGCTCTCTGCGGGACTGCGCATCATGGGAATGGAAGCATTACTTCAATTCACAATCCAATGATGCTGGTGTCATTTGTTCAGGTAGAAATCTGTTCTTGTTTCTGTGTCGTTGCATCAGAATGCGGCATTGTCTGAAATAAGAAAGGGATATGACAGCAGAACTGCAAGTGTTGAATAACTGTTAACCCCATTATAATCGCATCACTAATTTATTCAGTATAAATTGCAAATTGTGTGGATATTTGAAGGTAATGGGAGAGGTGAGTACTGTTACTAATTACCGTCCCTTGAAGGGTCAGGACAGGTGTCCATTGTGATGTCACTTGAATCCATATTGAGAGAGCTGCACCGCTGGAACTGTCGCATTTACAACCCAATGTATAATGAGATTCAGCATGGTGTTGGCTGGCAGTATCACTTTGTAAAGTTTATCTGTAGGCTGAAAGTTGCTTTCCTTTGGATCAGCTGAGGGGAAGGAATCTGGGGGTGAACATACATGATGTCGACAGGGCACCAAACCGATATAGAGTGATGGAATGTCTCACACACGAATCTGTCATCAATCAGCCGAATATTCATTAGGCAATAATTTCAAATAATTTGTTATGATTCGGTGATTTTTTTTCAGAGCAAGTCATGTTAGTACCTGAAAATTCCCAATGCTTTGGCAGACTGGAGGTACAGTTCGGTGACACCTGGAGAACAGTGTGTGGTCTTGACTGGGGTTTGGAAAATGCCAACGTGGTCTGTGCACAGCTTCATTGTGGAGTGGCTGTATCTGTTTCAAGCTTTGTTCATTCTGGAGCCAGTTCTGTGCTCACGGGTACGAAGGTCTTTGAATGTACAGGCAGTGAGACTCAACTGGGGAATTGCCCTCGCTCTTCAACAACTCACCACGATTGCCGTGGACACAACAACGTCACCCTGATATGTTCCGGTGAGCACAGACCCTTAGTGGAAAAAATAACACATTTCATTGTAATGTTGGTGAAAGTGATGGCGTTGGATTATCTGGAATTGCTGTATAAGTGTCAAATTATACTAATCCTGACGATTTCCAAAGTAGTCACGCATTAAGTGCAATGAAGTAAAATATCCACGCAATTATCAGACGTTAAGCTGTTTTGAAATGCATACACTTGTATGGGAAAAGAAATTTCTACATGTTTGTAAACTGTCTGCACTCAACATATTAAATTGTCTAGATTGTCTAAAAGTAGATCATTAGCGTAATGGTAAGCACAAGTTAACATAGGGTTGTTGAAGTGAATATCGGACAATTAAATTCATGTGAAGCCATTCATAATTTTGGCCTTCGAGGACCCAGCAATACTATTGAAGAAAGTTTACAAACTATTTCAAACAATTAAACTTCACTCCTTCCAACAAATGCTTCAGCAAGCATTTCCAGTTCACAATACCTCGTCGTCTTACATGTGTCGTCATGGTCATTTGTTCCACCATCGTATTGTGAACCTAACATTAAGTCAGAATGCGATCCTTTTCGTTGCATTACATTGCACGTTGCTTTGAATTTATCTTGCTTAATATCAATGTATTTTTTGAAATAGTGTTCAGTTGTCCGAATCAATATGATTCCAATGCATGCCACACCTCTTGTTCGAGAATTTAACATTTCTGCCCACCATTCTTCCGACGATCAGCTAATGCAATCAGTTTCTTTTTCTTCACCTGCCTTGTTCAAGCAAATCATATTCTCGTGTACGTTTATCTGCGCCACCACCATATTTCAACGAAAGCCACAATTGGTTAAATATACCCTTGTCGAAAATACTTGCATCTTCAAAAGTAGTGCATCTTCAATTCCCTAAGGACCATGGCACAGTTTGTGAATTACGTGTTACACATACTTTTACACAATGCTTTTCTATTGGCCTAACGATCACTGGGCAGCAATCACCATAAAGTCTCTGCTTCTGCACTATTTAACACTACTTACAAGTTTAGGTTTAAGTTGCATTGCTCATTGCTCTGCAAAATATTTTACAAACTTCAAGCAGCTCAGCTTTTAAAGCACGAGGCTTTTCTTCCTATGTGTGCGTATTCAAAATCTCAATCGAGAAAAATTGAATGTATGTTTCACGTCATTTTCCCGACTGCTAAACTGTAACCCCTCACACTTCTTTGCATTAAGTTCCATCTGTTATTTGTCTATCCGTTCTGCTATCCTTTGCATTCCCCACTAAAATTAGCAGCTCCAATAATTAATGGTTTGAACACATCAAACTCTAATATCGTGAACTACTGTTCAAATGTTGCTTTGCATCTTAAATGCAGAGTTGAGAAAGACCATGTCCCATGTTTAAAAAAAACACAAATGCACAGCTTTTTATTGATGTCCTTAAAATAACATGTAATTTTCCAAGACCTCTTTCTTTCGATTTTTGACGAGTTTTCACAATTTATTTACTTACCTTTCTTGAATAAATTTAATTGTTTGAAGCGAAATTACGTAACACAAGAGGCGTAAGGGAACACAAGCTTAAAGCATCGTATCTGCATGCTGAGAAAAGATGACAGTGGATTCGATTGGACAATAAATTATCGACTCTGGGGCAGTTGCATATTAGATCCAGCATCTGATGGACTGGTCTGGGTTTTGTCAACTGGATGCTCTGCATCTGTTACCACAAAATGCCTTTCAACATTTTAGATATCTCATTTGTCTCAAGCTAATAAATTCCTTTGTTGCCAACTTTTTATTAAATTTTCTTCATAAAGTAAATATTGATACCTATGCCATCCTATTCACACTGTGCTGCAGCATCCCTCACGGGCATTTCTCAGCTCAGTTGGCTGAATGGCTGGATTGAGATGCGATAGCATTGGTGCATTAACCCCACAGTCTGAGGTTGCCATGAATGTCTGAATCTGCTCGCCCCTCACCTGTCGAATGGTGACCATCAGGTTAAATCACTCTCCGTCTGCTCTCTCTGAATAGAGTGTCGCCACATGATAATTAGAGCTATGGTGACTTAACCTTCACTGAATCATACTAAATGCCAATCTCCCGTCGCGAGCATACATGAACAAATGCAGCACAAACGCAACTTAACCCGAGATTGTTACAAGTGCGCCTGTGCATTCTCATTGCTTACAGTATCTTGGATACTCCATAAAACATCATAATCACTATTTTAGGAAAACCCTTTCGTTCTGATTTTTCCAGCAGTTTCATGAAGCAAACGCAAATTTGAAGAAATTGTATCTGTGATGTCTGTCTGCTGAACTCTGATGGATAAGGCACTGCTGAAAAATGTGATGGTGGAAAAACACAGCAGGCCAGGCAGCATCCGAGGAGCGGGAGAATCAACGTTTCGGGCATAAGCCCTTCTTCCTGAAGAAAGGCTTATGCCTGAAACGTCGATTCGCCTGCTCCTCGGATGCTGCCTGGTCTGCTGTGTTTTTCCAGCATCACATTTTTCAACTCTGGTCTCCAGCAACTGCAGTCCTCACTTTCTCCTCCTGGATAAGGCACTATTTACTTTCTCGTTTGTATCTTGCACCAGTGCCTGTCATAACAGTGATTTGCAAACACCTGTACTTGTATTTGCTCTAAAACAGGAAACCATGGACCCCGGTTGGTTGGTGGGGAGAACAGGTGCTCTGGGCGAGTGGAGGTCCTGCATGGAGAGCAATGGGGAACGCTGTGTGGTGATTACTTTGGCATACGAACCGCCAGAGTGGTCTGTGAACACCTTCAATGTGGGACTGTCAGGTCGATCCCCAGAGATGATCGATTTGGGAGGGGAGCCGGAACACTGTGGATGGAGAAGTATAATTGCCGTGGAAACGCGAGACGATTGTGGGACTGTCCAATCTCACAGGGGGAGAGGGTCAACTGTTCCCAGGGAAATGTCGCCAATGTCATCTGCTCGGGTGTGTCTGGTAAGTCTGGCAGATGTCCTCCGTGAAGGAAAATGATTGTCCAGATGGGTTTTTTGGACAATTGATGTTGGTTTCCACGTCACCGTTACTTAGAATACACTTCATGCCGAGATTATTCACTTACTTTGAACACCATCAGCGGTCATTCCGAAATGTAAAAATAAAAAGACAATCTTTCTAAACGTCACATTGCATCGTTTTATTAAACAAAGTGCCATGTTTACTTGGCACAACGATGTTCTGTGGTATGACAGTGGTTTTTTCGACCTTAATGTGTCTTAAATCCACACTTTTTTCCGAAATTCTGAAGCTTTCACAAATACCATCTGAGACGACAAGCAATTATCGTCATCTTTGCATGTATCTAGACCATCCTTCAAACGTCAAATCTCTCTCCCTCTCCAAAGATGTTTCCAGACTCATTGGATTCCTCGAGAACATTCTATGACTGCTTCTGAGGTGGTGAGGGAATCCGAGTGACAAATGCTCTGACACATTGCAGCATTTTGGGGGAAGTTTGCAACATCGGAACAGACATGACAAAAACAAAGAAGTTGAGATCATTACGTGGAATTCTCACTAATGTTTCCTGCGGCAAAATATAGCCAGTCTGCAGTGATATATTGGGAATAATCAGTGGGCTTTTCAATTCTCTGCTTCTGAATTTCATTGCATCACTTCCCACCAACCATAATGGAACTTTCACTGGCCATTTCACTTCCCCATCACTTCAGATTAACGGGATTTGCTTCTCCAGACCTTTCCCAGTTGTTTGGAAGGGAATGGTGATGACAATAACTGCAACTTTCTGCAAATCTGTTGGAGACGCCATCAGGAATGATTTTTTAACATCATAAATTTTCCTTTGATTGATATTTCTCGAATGTACCTTATGCACTTTAATGACTGTTCTAAATTAATCTCATGTTTCAGATGAAAGTTGGTCACCAAGACTGGTAAATGGGAGAAACCGCTGTGATGGCCAAGTTGAGGTTTACTACAATGGAAGTTGGGGCAGAGTGCAGGACTCCCTGTGGGATCTGAATGCTGCTCATGTTGTGTGCAGACAGCTGGGTTGCGGTTATGCCTTAGAAACGCATAACTCTTCATACTACGCGGTGAGTGATGAACGTCCGTGCGTGCATAGTATCCAGTGTCATGGACAGGAATCACAGCTCCGGGATTGCAGCATTTCCAACCCTTTGAGCTCGTCTGTCACTGACAGCGGTGCCGTTGGCATCCTCTGTTCAGGTGAGAAGATGCTTCACAGATAAATGATTGATTGAATATTAATGCTGTCAGATATTCTGTTTCAGGATTTTATTCCATCTCACAAGAAAACGTACAGCTCGCTTTACCTGATTCAGTATACTACGCTGCATTGAACTAAGCAGGGAGTGGGTATTGCAATTATAATCATCTGGGTTATTGTCCAACAGAACATATCCAGTTAAGGCTGTCAGATGGAGGAACCCGTTGTGCTGGTCGATTGGAAATTTACTACAAAGGGACATGGGGATCAGTTTGTGATGACTCCTGGGATGTGAGAGACGCTGAAGTGGTTTGTAAACAACTGGATTGTGGAGGTGCACTGGAAAGGGCACTTCCTTCCTCCTGCGGACCGGGCACAGGGCCAGTTTGGTTGAAAGATGTGAACTGTTCTGGAAACGAATCATTTCTCTGGGAATGCCCTTCAGCACCATTCGGTCAGCAAGACGACTGTTCTCATAAAGAGGACGTAAGAATAATGTGCTCAGGTGAGAACACTCTCAATGTTGTTCGTGACATACTATGTTATCAACAAAGCTTCATGTGAATGTTTGTATAGTGAATTAGGGAGTATTTACAGCAGTGACGGCAATTGAATGCCTATGCTGCACCGAGTTCAGTGTTTACTGTGGAGAAGGACATGAAAGATATAGAATGTGGAGAAATGGATGATGACATTTTGAAAAATGTTCATTTTACAGTGGAGGAGAAACTGAATGTTTTGAATCATATAAAAATGGAGAAATCACCAAGACCTGATCAGGTGTACCATAGAACTCTGTGAGAAGCTAGGGGTGTGATTGCTGGACCCCTTGCTGAGATATTCTATATCATTGACAGTCATAGGTGAGGTGCTGGAAGACTGGAGGTTGGCTACCGTGGTGCCACTATTTAAGAAAGGTGGAAAGGAAAAGCCAGAGAACTAGAGACCGGTGAGCCTGATGTTGGTACTCGGCAAGATGTTGGAGGGAATCCTGAGGAACGGGATTTACATGTATTTGGAAAGGCAAGAATTCATTAGGGATAGTTAGCATGGCTTTGTGCATGGTAATTGATGTCTCACGAAATTGATTGAGTTTGTTGAAGAAGTAACAAAGAGGATTGCTGAGGGCAAAGCGGTAGACGTGATCTTTATCGATTTATGTAAGGTGTTCGACAAGGTTTACCATGGGTGGTTCATTAGCCAGGTTAGATCTCATAAAGTACAAGGAGAACTAGCCATTTGGATGCAGAACTGGCTCGAAGGTAGAAGACAGAGGGTTGTGGTGGAATGTTGCTTTTCAAATTGGAGGCCTGTGACCAGCGATGTGCCATAAGGATCGGTGTTGGGTCCACTAACTTGTGTCATTTACAAAAATGGTTTGGATATGTACATAAGAGGTATAGTTAGCAAGTTTGCAGATGACACCAAAATTGAGTTGTAGTGGACAGCAGAGCAGGTTGCTTCAGATTACAATGGGATCTTGATCAGATTTGCCAATGGGCTGCAGATTGGCAGCTGGATTTTAATTCAGATAAATGTGAGCTTCTGTATTTTGGAAAAACAAATCAAACATGACTTATACAGTTTGTGGTAAGATCCTGGTGAGTGTTGCGAAACAAAGAAACCTTAGAGTGTTGGTTCACAGTTCCTTGAAAAAAAAAGTCACACGTAGATAGGATAGAGAGGAAGACGTTTGGTATGAATTCCTTTATTTGGTCAGTGCATTGACTATAGAGTTGGGAGGCCATATTGCGACTGCACATGACATTGGTTCGGCCACGTTTGGAATATTGCATTTAATTTTTATCTCCTACCTATGGTAGGATGTGTAAAAGTTGGAAGAGTTCAGAAAAGATTAACAAGGATGTTGTCAAAGTTGAAAGAATGAGCTTTCGAGAGGGGAATAATAGTTTCCGTCTGCTTTCTCTGAAGCGTTCGACGATGAAGAGTGACCTTATAAAGGATTTTTAAAATCATGAGGGGCATGGATGGGATTTTCCCTGGGGTTAGGAAGTCCAGTTTAGGGTGACGGGGAAAGATATAAAAGGAACCCAAAGGACAACTTTTTCACACAGATACATGAATGAAATGCGCTGCCAAAGGAAGTAATGGAGGCTGGTGTAATTGCAGCATTTAAAATAAATCAGGATGGGTATATGAATAGGAAAGTTTTCGAGGGATATGGCCGAGTTTTGGCAAATGGGACTAGATTAGATGAGAATAACAGATTACCATAGACGAGTTGGACAGAAGGTCTGTTTCTATGCTGGACATCTCTGTGACTCTCGGACTGGATTCGTAATATACAGTATTTCCATGCATATAGTTCTCCATTTAATATGTCATCATAAGGTTCAAATGTGTTATTGATGGGCCATGGTCAATAATCTGGGTGAAGTGAATATTTTCCAGAATGTCTGAAAGTATTTAGATGTAAAAGATTATTACTTATGATCTCAAGTTTTGTACCCAACGGCTGGAAATTTCATTCCCTTCTGTGTCTCTCGGTCTCTCTGAGGCTAAAACTCCGAAGGAATCCTTATTGCAACGAGTGTCTGTTCTCTTCCTAATTTCTGTCAGATTTCACCACATTACATTTAACGGAATTAAAGTGGGCGGCACGGTGTTTAGCATTGCTGCCTCACAGCACCAGAGACCCGGATTCAATTCCCGCCTCAGGCCACTCTCTGTGTGGAGTTTGCACATTTTCCCCGTGTCTGCGTGGGTTTCCTCTGGGTCCTCTGGTTTCTTCCCACAATCCAAAGATGTGCAGGTCAGGTGAATTAGCCATGTTAAATTGCCCGTAGTGTGAGGTGATGGGGGAAATGCAGGGGAATGGGTCTGAGTGGATTGCACTTCGGCGGGTCGGTGTGGACTTGTTGGGCCGAAGTGCCTGTTTCCACACTGTAAGTAATCTAAATCTAAAATTTCATCACACATTGAACACCCATACTGCCCATTTATTACGATGTATTTGTCTTTTTCCTGATCTTCCTGAACCGTAACCACACTCCATAATTTGTTGCCAATCAGAACGTTTGGAATTGGCTTGGGTTAGCAAATCCAAATTGTTTCCTGCAATATTACATAGCCACGAGACCTGCCCGAGTTTCAGCAGATCACTTCCCCTCTTCTGCAAATCTGACAACCTACTTCGGCCACAGACTTTCGGTTTACTGTCAATTTCTTATCTCCACAATTTTACATAATCAATCGTTTCAAGATTCTACTAGCACATTGTTAAACGTCTTTTCAAATTCCACGAACAATGCATCTTCTGCCTTGCTTCTAGTTTATTTGTCCTCGTGTACTATGTTAATTTATGACACTTGAGTTGTATATTAGAGTCATTGTCACGTACGGATGACATAAACTATCTGTCAATATGGCTATCTGTTATTATAAAACAGAACACAAGGAGATGCGGCTGGTGAATGGAAAGCATCGGTGTGAGGGGAGAGTGGAAGTGTTCTACAATGAGGCCTGGGGGACGGTGTGCTCGGAAAGTCTGGACTTCCACGATGGGGAAGTGATTTGTAAACAATTGCAGTGCGGTGCTCTCCAGTCCATTGATTATTACACTCAGTTATTCGGAGCAGGAACGGGACCTATTTGGCTCGATGACGTGGAGTGCCTGTCACACGAGCCGACCCTGTGGCAATGTAAGAGAAATCCGTGGGGTCAACACAACTGCGAACACAGGGAAGATGCTGGTGTCGTTTGTTCAGGTAACGCAACAAATCCCAAACTTCAGATGTCATTTCAAACACCGAGTTGCAGTATAGTCCACATGTTTCTCCTCTTTACAGAGAACAATGTAACAAAGGAGCAGTCCCTCAGTTCAAATTCCTGCCATCAGCAATCAGGTAGGTCCTCATGAATGTGTCAACTCTCGGAATGGCGTTTCTGCTTTGTCATGCTTTCAGTAATAACCAGTTCTTTATCACAGATTCGCAACACAGCGTGAGCCTGGTTGGAGGAAGCAGCAACTGTTCTGGGAGAGTGGAAATCCTGTGCGGAAAAGGCTGGGGAACGTTGTGTGGTGATTCCTGGGATACAACTGATGCCAATGTTGTCTGCAGACAGCTGGGATGTGGCTTTGCTGTTACGGCCAGAGGAGGGCCCACTGTTTCTCAGGTTAAAGGCGTTACCTGGCAGAATGATGTGAAGTGTAAGGGAAGCGAATCCTCCCTATACGACTGTCTCTCCCTGGAACAAATGCAAAGCGAGTGCAATCACAAGGAAATTGCCAGTGTGATCTGTTCTGGTAAGCATGATGCTAACTTTTCTCCAATCACTCATCATTAATTTTGCAATCTCGCGCTGGCATTTGTCCTCCTGAATAAAATATCAAATTCACGAATATTTGTATATGTCTTCCACAGGACCCGATTTGTTGCTGACATCGCCTTCGCCTCCACCTGCTGGTATTTATGATTGATAATGTCATTAATATTTGTGTTTTAAAGTTCCTGCCTAATGGCATTGATACTCATGGCATTTTCGCGATTTTAACTGTTAGGTCAGTATTTTCTGATGTGCGGACTCAATACAGTTATACAAAGCAGATGGTAACTCAGCTAAATCTTTCTGTGATCTTTTCTTGAAGGACAGGCAAGTACATCTATTTCCATACCAGTCGTCATCTGCTTAACCTTGGGATTCCTGTTAATCTGTGATTTAATCGTTGTAATGCTCGTTGTAATGCAGAGAAAATTTCAAATGAAAGGTGAGCCTCACATTTCCCGACTGAGCTAACACTACACCTCTGCTCTTTTTCCATGCTGTGTCGGAGTTGTAGATTGATGTTGCACTTTCCCATCACTTCGCTTTGATCGTGATGACTGTGAGGCCGTTTCTGGCTTTTTCTTTCCTCTTGAAACGCCTCATTTAAATTGATGCAAAGAAAGAACACTAAACTACTGCAAATCGGACTTAAAAGAAAATCAGAAATGCATTAAACATACATTGGTCTCTCAATACCTGTGGAGAGCAACAGAATTAACCTACAATACAATTTTCGTCCCAAATCATTATCAACGAGCAAGAAATGTGAAGACTGAATATCTCTTATCTTTTATTAATCTACACATGGCACTCCAGAAAAAGTTATTAACTATAACAGTGTGCCTTTAATATTATTGAAGCATTGGCCCTCTGCCGCTAATTAGTTATTCCTCAGTTAGTCTTTCTTTACAGTTCCTCACTTTCATGGTGCTGATGCCAGAATTCAAGATCAGCGAAAGGATTAAATGCACTTCTCAGTCATCATTTGACTGGGTGCCCTTGAGACACCTGTTCACATTTGATACGGATTTCAAGAATTTGTCTTCCACAGGGTGGCGATGGAGATTAACACAAATTTTGTAATATATTGTAAAGGACAAATGCTGGAGTTCACAACGGGTCAGAAAATGTCCATGCAGCTCTGCTGAAGAGTCATCTAGCTTGCTGTCTCTCCAAGGATGATATCAGACCAGCGTGATCTACAGCATTTGCTGTTCTCATTGCAGATTGCAGCATCTGCAGGAATTTGCTTCTACAAATTATATAACACTTTAGTTTCTGCATGTTTTGCATTATCTTAAATTCAAGTTACATCCAGCCATCAAAGGTGTAAACTTCTTTTCTGGCTATAAATGGCAATAAGCTTCTCCAAATTTCATGTGTCTCACGTTTTTGTATTCAACTAATATTAACAACTAGACAATTGTCTCGTTACAATATTCAAATTCGAAAAACATCGTAGCATTCGATGTTTTTTTTCAGCTCTGTCATCTTGAACATTGATGTGCAACTGCCTCACAGTCATCAAGGCTTTTTTCTTTTGTCGAGAAATAAAAAAAAGAACATTTTTCCTTATCATTGTGTTAAGCAGTTTCAGTTACAACTGTCACCATTATACCTCACACTGTGAGCTGATAATTTTTTGAATAAGTATTTGCATCTAGAAGGGGTCATTCGTGATTCGAACACAACGGACCATATACATCCCAAAAAGCAACATTTCGCACTCACTGATCAAGATAAAAAGTTTTTGTATACCGATGAGAAATGACTATTAATCATGGCCTATTCACTTGCTTGTCCAAATTGGTGCTACCCTCAATAATCTGACAATCCTGTGCGAAGACTTTGTCCGGGAATTCACTAACTACAAGTGTTTTGTTCTAACATTGCTCCAGAAATAAAGTCCCGATTGTTGCGTGAGTCCAGCTCCTAATGCTGACCTGCCTATCCCTCCTTCAACAGACCGTTACACGCGTGGCAAAGGCTCCAATCTTGATTTGTACCAAGGAATTTATGAAGAAATTGAGGACATTTCCCGTGGCAAGAAGCCCTCTGAGATACATGAAGCCGGTACTGTATGCATTTCCAATCCCGCAGTGACTCATAACTGGATAGGTTCAGCTTCCCTTTAATTTCCAGTCTTCAATGATACGTGAACAAATTGAACATGACTAGTTTTAAAAACATTATCGTCGTGTGAAAGCAGCTATCATAGGGAATGTGTCTTTGTCTGTGTTTATTGACAGACATATTTGTTGTTTTATATTTGTCATTGTCCTTAATTGCGGCAAGAAGAACATTCCAGATATTTATAATTAAATACGAACAGAATGACCATTTCCAATTAGACCCTGATTCCAAACTGAATCTATCAGGTATCTGAACCTGTGACTAATCAGTCTATTCGCCGATTCACTGAACAACAATATAATCATAGTCATTACTGTCAGTTACACATAACTCATCTTGGAAGGATACTTAACGAATTAATATGGACAGTCACCAAAGTAGCATCAGTGCAACCAGAAGTCGGTTGGCTCAATTTGTCAGCACAAATTCGAATACTTGATGCTGATTCGCCTGCCTTTGCCAGTGTCTCTGAATACAACTTGTATTCAAATAATCATCAATTGCCCACTTGAACCGGTGTAAAAGAATAATCAAAAGGGAATTTTAACTTTTACATGGTTACTTCACTGATACTGTGAGAAAGGTAGTGCTGATGAGGACCGAGTAAAATCAGATAGTCCTTAGAATTTAGGTTACCACTGGAGACTTCGATCTTCCTCTTAGGATCATGGTGATACAAGAAAGAAGGAATATTACATGATCATATTTGAAATGATTGACTATGCTTCCAACCGAGAATAATGCTGAAAAGTTATGAATCGAAGCATTCTCAAAGAATGGCATGTAACAATAAGCAAAAATGCGGAAATGACATTTAATAGATTCAACAAATGCACATTGTGTCACCGAATTAAGAACACTTAAAAGCGAATCACACGCAAAGATGTTTTTTAAAAAAATTAGATTAGATTACTTACAATATGGAAACAGGCCCTTCGGCCCAACAGGTCCACACCAACCCGCCGAAGCGCAACCCACCCAGACCCATTTCCCCACATTTACCACTTCACCGGACACTACGGGCAATTTAGCATGGCCAACTCACCTAATTTTTTTTTGGACTTTGTTTTGGTTGTTTGGAGACTGAAAGCAATCTATTCACCTTCTCACATACTTTGACCTAATTGTGGATATTGAGAATTAAGTAATTGAACACAATGTTTCCAAAAATGTTTGTCTGATGTTAGGATAAATGTTTGTTTCTAGCATGTCATTGCAGTTATATTGAAGTTGAGTAAAGTTCCGTTGAACTACTGCAATATGTGCATTGAATGCTTTTCTATAAGTGGTTGCACTGAAAATATTCCAGCGATTATTACAGAGAAGATGAAGGGATTATGCTTTCGACTTCGTTGGTCCAGTTAAGACTATAAGTGACGAATCCATAAACTAATAGACTAAGCGATTTTGGAGCCAAATCAGGACATTCGGCCACTCCAGTTCGCTTTTTATCGAACATAGCTAACAGGTTTCTCAACCCCTTTCTCCTGAATTCTCCCAGATTCCCCTTTACTCACGCAGAACCCATTTATTGCTTCGTTCCTACAGTCAAAAACATGGCAACCAGAGCTCTTTGAGTTAATGAGTTCTACAGAACCACCACCATGTGGCTGAAGAAAATTTGTCTGATTACATTTCTAATGGGTCGTGCCTTCACTTTGACATGAAACCCGACAATAACTCTCCTTTTTCGTTTTTGTAAATTTTGCTTCCTTTGATTCGCTCAATCGCTTCGAATTCTACACCAACCATAGCTTGAATGACAATAATCCGGCATCAGTAAATCTTGAGGTGAACGCCAATAGTATTTCGGGTGTGCATGCGTTCAGTTTCTATCAGTTCAATTTTGTCCTTCTCTCTCTCTCTCTCTCTCTGCGTCCAAACATAAAGATGTCAATGTTCACAAGGCTGAGAATGACTCTGCTCCCATAACTGTTACATGAGCAATGTTAATTAAAAAGAATGTTGTTGGTTTGGAGTCATCGAGACATGGCCCATTGAGTCGTGCCTAACTATTCTAATCCCATATACGATCACGTGGTTCATTGCCCTATATGGCCTGACATCGCAACAATACCACTGAGTACTTGTGAAATATTACCAGCATCTTTTGCCTCTAACACCCTGATGGTAAATGAATCCCAGATTCTCACCAAGTTCCAGGCGAAAGCAATTTTCCTCAACCCTCTAATTCTTCCTTCCCTTCCTTGAAATCGATGCACCTGATCTTTGATCTCACCTTCTGAAGAGAAAAAAAACATTACTGTCTACATATGTCCTTTGTAATTTCTCATCAACCCCTCAGTTTCCTCAGCTCGATGGAAACAAATAGGAAAATGAGGGACAAGAGCAAGCCATTCAACCACAAAAACTTGTTCTGACGTTAAGTGAGATCATGGTTGGCTGATGTGTGGTCCACATACAGATACCTGCCTTTGGCACATAGCCCTTATTGATTTTGTTGGACAAAGAATATAATGTGTCTCATATTTAGGATTGACATTGGATCTGAATCAGCTGCTTTGAGAGGAAGACAATTCCAATTCCCCCCTAGCCTTTCTTCTTCGTGATGCCTCAAGAACTACCTCTCTTAAAAGCATAGATTATGACCGTGAGATCTAGAATCTCCAGCAATTGCAGATAGTTCATCCTTATCTATTAGTTTTTTGATAGTTTTAATGCCTTCAATATTCTGCTTAGCTTTCTAATTTAGAGAGAAAGCAGACCAAATTTGCTGTTGATCTCTGCACTTGCCTCGAGCGCTGAGCTCCTTTAAACCATCCATCTCCTCGAATTCCACATTCCAGCACTAATGTTATATTCCAGCACGAATGTCATTTTCGTGCTCTTGGTGTTATGTGTTGCAATGAGTGATAATCATTCGTTTCCCTCAAGATCGAATTCTTGGTAGTTGCAAAGACATTGACACTGAATCTCAGGATGGTCAGTCACAATTGGACAGCGATCCCGATGAATCCTTCGCACTAACAAATGCTGAGAATGGTCTTTGATCACTCGGTGAGTTGAATTACAGTTACTCACATATTTACCACCGCTCTGTGTGTCCATACTGTCTTCATTCATTTCCATCTTGATCGATATTGAATTTACTGTAAATCTACAAACAAGATTGAAAGCTATCAAAACCTTATCTCAACAAACTGTCTCTGAGAAAGTGTTGTGTTCCTGGAGAGGATCTGAATTACAAAACCATGGAGAATTAACTTATTTTAACTTATGAAATACTTTGATATTGGGCAGATACTGCGTTTTGTTAGCTCATTGAATGGCAAACACTATCCTCAACCCACTGATTAGATTGAAAGTCAATAAAAGTGCTGTTTGCAATGAATCAGTGAGTGTCTGGATTTAAAAGATGTCGCTGGCTAGGTCTGCATTTATTGCCCATCCCTAATTGCCCAGAGAGCATTTAAGAGTTAACCTCATTGCTATGGGTCTGGAGTCACATGTATGCCAGACCAGGTAAGTATCGCAGTTTCCTTGTGTGAAGGACAGTAGTGAACCAGATGGACTTTTAGGACAATGGACAAAGGATCCATGGTCTTCATGAGATTGCTAATTGTAGTTTTGTTGGATTCAAATTTCACCAAGGACCGTGGGGGATTTGAACCCGGATCCCAAAATTGCTTGGGCCTCTGGATTAACAGTCCAGAGATAACACCACTTGGCCATTGCCACCGCCCAACCAAGCTACTAAATGAAACACAAACAAAAGAGAACAGAGCAAAGAATAACTTAACCTATTCAAAAACCCAGCAGATTATCCGAACTTACTGATGGGCTTCCAATATTTGCAACGATCCCTTTAAACACCCCTTGACGCAAAAGGAAAAATCAAAGACAGGGTCTGATGGAAGGAAAGTTAGAAACAGTGTACCAGCCTGGGTCTGCTTCTTTGTATCGAGCAGCTACCATGCTGAAATCAAACCTAACCAGAGATAAACTGAGCTGGGAGAATCTGCCACTCCGCATTCATTTACAAGTGTTTTGTTTTCAAAAACATGAAAGGCTGTTTCCTGAGGCAATATCTGTCAGCTATAATCAAACTGACCATAAAACGCGTCAACTTCGACTTTTCAGAGCCTATGTCTTTGACGACCTCTCTGAAAAAAAAATCTGAGGACCGCATAACCTTGTTGAAGGAGCAGCTTCGTCAAGTAGGATGACTCTGTGGAACTGCACTCATTCCATTTCCAAGAAAGAATGATTAGATTAGATTCTCTTCAGTATGGGAAGCAGGCCATTCGGTCCAACAAGCCTACGTCTACCCTCCGAAGAGTAACCCATCCCCCTACCCTATATTTATCCATGACTAATGCACCTAACACTATGAGAAATTTAGCATGACCAATTGATATAACCTGCACATCTTTGGATTGTGGGAAGAAACCTACGCAGACATGGGGATAATGTGCCACATAGTCAGTCACCCTACTTGGGAATTGAACCCCGATGCCGTGTGCTGTGAGGCAGCAGTGCTTACCACTGTGCTTCCCCCCCCCCCTTGAGTGCTTCTTACCTGAACATTATAACTGTCTGTTATTCATGAGTGTCGTTCTACTAAAATCCAGGCAATCTCATCAGCAGCTCAGCGATTTTCAACATTTCCAATCGGTCATTGAAACATACTTACTTCAATCCTCCTAGCTATTCCAGTGACCAACTTGGATTCTTCTCGAGTTCAACCTGCAGCTCTCACTGAGGTCATTTCTTGTTTATTTACCTGTCGACAGATCTGTCCTCCAAAGTATCGGTTTTACCACACTCCCACCCAAGATGCTGCATCTCGTCAAATTCATTTCCCGTTTTAACGTTACTTCATTACAATCTTTGTCAAGTGTGAACTACAACAATACATATTCGATTTCTCCATATATTGTTCAACTGCCACAATATTTAAATATATCCTATCAATGCCACAAATTAAATCATGATTTGGAGATGCTGGTGTTGGACTGGGGTGTGCCAAGTTAAAAATCAAACAACACCAGGTTATAGTCCAACAGGTTTAATTGGAAGCACACTAGCTTTCGGAGCGTCGCTCCTTCATCAGCTGGTACGCTCCGAAAGCTAGTGTGCTTCCAATTAAACCTGTTGGACTATAACCTGGTGTGATGTGATTTTTAAGAAATTAAATCGTTCGTGATTCTGAAAATTATGAACAACCGTTGCTCATAATTATCAACCTGACTATAGGGTCAATAATAAGGATGACATAATTTAAAAGAGAATGGCAGGAGGTTTGGAAGGGACGTGAGGAAACAAATAACTACTCAGAGGGCAGTGTGTGACCCGCAAACACTGTCTGTAAAGTAAAGAAAATGTGATTCCTCAAAACGTTTAAAACATACTGTCCTGAGTACTAGAAGTGTTATAACATGAAAGGCTATTGTCTAGTGCAGGACCGTGACACTAATATAGAGAGCAGCATCTATTTGAAAGTGCAGACCCCGTTGGCCAAAGACCCTCTTGCCCACCAAATGATTCGATGATTCTATGATGTAACCTTTGACATGAACTCATCATCACCTTCAAAACCATCTCAATTGCACAGCTTCCTGGACAGCTTTCAACGATATCAATTGTTACTTGAATCATCTCAGCCCAGGGCATCACATGCTATGGCAGGCCCTGTAGCGTTTCCTCTGATGGCCTGTCGGAAAAATCATGCGTTGTCTTCTGATAACTCATGTATACAATGTGCCTTCAGTGTTGAGGTGCATTGAAATTGCGATGCCAAAATTTTGCAGCAGACACATCAAACGGATAAGAGCCACCTTTACTATTTAATTTTTGAAATACGTAGTTTATAATCTTCAGAATAGATTTCATGCAGTCATTTACAACCCGCTGAGCACGCAGATCGAATCACACATCAATGCCCTCTTTGAAATACGACCCGTTATCGGTCTGACATTTCAAATGCAGATCTAATCTTTTCTCCAATCCCTGAAGTGAGAGTTTTAGCAGGGGATTGGCAGATTAATATGCTGTACATAGGGTCACAGGTGATATTACCTCAAGTAGACTGAAACTGCTTTCTTTATCTTGTCAGGTAAATGTTAGAATCTGTTTCGGCACGAACTGTCCTAAGGCAGATAAAATTGCGAGAAGCCATCCAGTAACATTTCCAACGTTTCGAATATCTTTTTTTTCTCAAGATAAGCTTCACTTGATTGTACTTTATCAGCATTTATTTTGTATTGAACTAACTATAATTGCATTCTCTTCTTTATTTTTGTCTCCTCTACTTTGTGATTTATCATGACTTAAAATTGGAAGTGAAAAGAGTGCATCGATTATTGTAATGCCTGTACTAATCATCTAATTCATTTCTATATGGATTATTTGACTATATATATTTGGGCGACGTTCCTGTCGTTTATCAAAGAAGCATATTGAGGAATTCTATGTGTAATTGCTTCGCTTTATCATAGCCCATGACGGAGGGTTATGTCAAATCAAATAATTGTCCTATCTTTCCTTGAACGAAATGCTTCTTTCGTCTCCATATTTTCCATGAACTGGGAATCGTTTTGTTAGTGATCATGTACAATGTGAGTTGCTGTTTATCAATAAAAATGCAGTGAATTGATTCTTGTGTTGAGATTCTGTGTCTCTTTGCAGACGTCAGTGTCACCGTGAGCATGTGTGAGTGTCAGTAGTGAGTGTGAACGTTCCTTGTGCTTGCATGAATGTGCATGATTGTCAGTGGATGAGAGTGTGAGTTTAGTTTTCAATGTTTCTCCGAGTGTGTGCAAGTGTCAATGAATGGGTGGGAGTGGGTGTAATTATCTGTGATAACGTAACTTTATCCGTGACTGCAAATGCGAGTGAAATGGTGTTAATGTGACTATTTGAAATGTTTATTGCAGGAAGGAAGTATTCAGAAGATAGTGGAGACTTTAGAAATATTAACACTAAGAGGGATCTTGATGTAGAGAATCACAATTCCCTGAAAGTGGCAACGCAGGTAGATATTGTAAGTCGGTCCTAGAGCAATATCTTGTCATTGTAATCGGTTCTAGAGCAATATTTTGTCAGATTGCTTGTAATAGAACTTTAATTCGGCCATATTTGGATTACTGTGTCCAGTTCTTTTCGCCACACTGCTGAACGCATGAAAGATATTACTTATTCGGAGGGCCTGATTTGGAGGGTGTTGGCTACGAGGAGAGATTGAACAAACTTGTTTTGTTGTCACCTGAAGCTCAGAGGTTGAGGGGCGACCTGACAGATGTTTACACATTGATGGGAGGGACGGATGGAATGGATAGTTGAAGTCCTTTTTACCCAGGTCAGCAATTTCAGTGATGAGAGGTCATGGGTTTAAGAGACATCCCTACAGATACGCTGTGTATGAATAAGCAGGGAGTAAAGGGAAATGGTCATCTCGAAAGAAAAGGTTTGTAGTTTAACAAGTGGCAATGTGTCATTGCAATCTTCGCTGGCCAATGGATCTGTTCCTGTGGAAGATTCATAACTGACGAAGGAGCAGGATGCATCTGTGTGATCCTACACAGGCTTTGGTGTCAAATATGAAAGGGGTTGCAAACTGGGACTGAGGCGGCGCGAAGTATTTGGAAGTAGAGAAATCTGAGGGAGTGGATGCCAACATTGGGGAGTGGGAACATTTTGAAAGTATCCTTCTTTGCTAACTTCACCAGGTTTTCCTGACATGCTTCGGTGTGCCGTCCGGCGCTCTGACAATCCAAAACAAGCGAAAATGCTGAGACAGTGGCAGCCAGGAAATTTAACCACCACCGCAGGGCGCAGGTTGTGATGCTAAATTGGGATTGTCTTGCAAATTTGGTGTTGGGGGTGTGGATGGGGACCAAGTATTTGGGAGGACACAAGTTTGTGGTGAATGGGAAAATTAGGAAGGTACAAAGTTTGGAGTTGCTAATTTGAGAAGAAGGTGGTGGTTCAATGTTTTGGAGGGGCACAAATGCACAGGCGAGGAAATGGCAGATGTATGTGCATTGAGGTGACAATATTTGAGGGGCAAACCTTTGAGCAAAATATTTTGTGGGCAGAAATTACGGTTGAAAGTGAGCCAGAGGGAACTAAAATACATAAAAGAGACTTGGTGAATGAAAGAAAAAGAGAAACAGATGGTATGCCTATGTCTCTATCTCTGTGCAATGAGGCCTGTTTTGCTTTTGGGGTGAATCCACTGAAATGGGGTGAACGCCCTCTCGTCTTTCACTCTATCTGTCCCACTTGTGCTTAGAGTGATAAAATGTTGCTAATCATGTTGATGTGTGTTGCCATATATGTGTCCCTGTGTTTTTGTGTCTGTTTTTTTTATTGCTTGCTGCAACAGGACACACTTTATACTGGAGGGATGCTTGAATGAATGAATTAATTAACAAATGATGCACTAAAGGCTCAGCATCTCCTTCTTTTGTTCAATATAATAGAATGTCAACCTCTGATGGCCTCCCCATGCCACTACACAAGCCTGTATCAAAGCCTGTGAATCTATCAGGTTGCACAATCGTTTCGTTCTTGAAACAATGTCTTTGAAGACCCAGGGCAGTTTTTTTTTTGTCTGATCCAAGAACAGCAGATGTGTAAGAATACTGCAAGTACCCATCATTATCCAGACTTGGAAATATGTCGGTATTCCTTCCCTACTGCTGAGCCAAACTCCTGAATTCCATTGTACACTGCATTGTATACCTACTGTTGTGGACTAGGCCAGACCACTCGAATATTCTTAAGCAAGCAGCACCAGGCCATAACTTTGTAATTTGTTGCGGTCAGTGTACAGTGAAAATCATCCGGAGTAAAATCGCTAGGTTGACTACTAGATCTTAAAACAGACAACACATGTATTCACAAAATTATGGAATGAAACACAAAGAACAGAATAACGACCCCCTACAGAACTCAAAACCTATTAAACTAGACTTAACTGTGCTGTTCCGAATAGACACCACAGTCCCAATAAGAAACCTCCCTTTAAAAACCCGTATAAATGGAACACTATTTATAGGTTGACGTTGAAGGCAGAAAGATAGAGACTTTCCACACAGCTCACTGTTGAACCTCCCAGTTCAAGACTGAGCTAAAACTGCTCAGATGAGCTAGCTCGAGAACTGACCACTCCCCTCTGTTTATATAGGTCACTTCTAAATCATGACCACTTTGGCCTGAAGTGTCATCTTTTTACACAAAATAACAAGAAGCCTACAAAATCCTTTTCATCTCTGTACCAAGCCAGACTGATCAGAGTCCGGCCTGGTTTATTGCCCCTCTGAAAATAAATCAAGGACAGAGTTTCCTTGTGGCAAGGAACAGCTTTCAGAAAAAAAAGACTAGATTTGTGATCCCACCTGCAGCAGCTAAATTGTTTTACCGGAGTGAAAGAAATAATTAACTTTTCTGTATGATGCATTTTCTACCAATACCCGACGTGCAAAAACATGCACAGCCAATGATGTACTTTTGGAAATGTCTTCTCTGCTGCACTTTAGGGTAAGGCACAGCCACAAATCAAAATGAGATAATTACAGTATGATATATTCATTAAGGGTGCTAATTGTACAATAAATATTTGCCAGCGGATCACTTGCAGCCCACTCCTGTTCTACTCTTTGAAATACATTGCTGTTACTCTGTAGAATAGATTCCAAGCTGCTTTACAAACAGCTGAGTGCTCAGGTAGAGACACACGTCATTGTTTCTTTTGAAATATGGCACCTCATCAGTTTGAATTTTCAGAGGCATACCTAGTCTCTTTCCCAATCCCTGTAGTGAGAGCTTAAGGTGGGATTTCCCAGGTTCATGTGCTGTAAATATAGCCACAGATGACGTAATCTCGAGTGGACTCAAGGTATTTTCTTTATTATTTCAATGTTAGATTCTATGTCAAAAAGGGACGTCTTGAAACAAATGACATTGCAGGCACTCACCCACTATCATTTACAACTTGCTGAATACCTTTTTTCTCTCAATCTAAGCTTCACGTGATTGTAATTTGTCAGCGGTTACATTGTATTAAAATAACTATATTTGTATTCTGTCCTTTTTAAAATTTTCATCGTGTGGGTTATTATGAATTAAAAGGGGAAATGCAATGCATAGAGATTATTGCAGTCGTTGTATTAATCGTGTAATTTATTTCTTTGCATGGATTATTTGACTCTCTATTGGGGCAACATCCCCGTCGTTTATCAATGAAGTCTGTGACAGATTCCATGTGCAATTATTTAATTTTATTCATACCCCACCAAGAAGGGTTTAAAATCTGTTGAGTCACCCGATTGTCCTAACTTTTCTTCCGCTATTTGCTGAATGAAATGTTCCCTCCAATTCCATATTCTCCATGAGTGAGGAATATCTCTGTAAGGGAAGATGTACACAGTAAATTGAATTTCAACAATAAAAATGCAGTAAATTCATGTTTGTATTGAGATTCTGTGTCTCTTTGCAGACGTCGGTGCCGCAGTGAATATGTGTGAGTGTCTGTGAGTAAGAGTTGGTGCAATTATCTGTGATTGTGCAACAGTGTCTGTGACTGTGAGTGTGAGTGTAATTGTGTTTTGTGAGTACTTCGGGAAATGTAACGCAGGAAGGAGCATGCATTAAAGGAAGAACCCTTGGATACATTAATATACAGAAGGATCTCGGTGTAGAGTACCACAGTTCCCAGAAATTGGCAACTGTGGTTTATGGCATGCTTGCCATCAGCATTCGAGGATCAGGGCATAACCTTTTGAAGTCAGGTTGCTTGCTATCGAAATTTAATTCACCCACACTTGGAATACCGTGTACAATTCGGCTCACCACACAGCCGGATGGACGTGGAGGATTTGGAGAGGCTAAAGACACGGTTTGCCAGGATGGTGCCTGGTTTGGAAGGTATTGGCGACGAGGAGAGATTGGGCAAACTTGGTTTGTTGCCAGCTGAATGTCGGAGGCTGTGGTGCGGCCTGATATAAGTTTGCAAATTGATGGGAGGCGTGGATACATGGATAGCTGAAGACTATTTCCCAGGATATAAATACCAATGACGAGGAGACATGGGTTTACGAGACATCTAGACAGATAAATGAAGAGGTAGTGAATAAAGGCATATGGCCAGATAAAAATAAAGTTTTGATGGTCAATCTGATTTTCGCAGGGGTCAAGGAGTTCCCAATCAAATGCGAGAATGCCGGAAAAAAACCTCTGCATGTTTCATTGTGTCTATGGAGAGAGTAACCGTGTAATGGAATCTTCTCCAAATGTTAGAATGGCAAATGCTCGCCATTTGTCATTACAGTCCTGGAGGGCGGATGGGCCTGATCCTTTGTTCGACTGTTCTTTGTTTTTAGATATTAATAGAGTTGTAGAGATGTACAGCACGGAAACAGACCCTTTGGCCTGAAACATCCATGTCGACCAGGTATCCTATATTAATCCAGTCACAAATGCTCGCATATGGTTCATATCCCTCTAAACTAGTGCTATTCATATATCTATCCAGATGTTTTTAAATGTTGTAATTGTAGCAGCCACCACCACTTCCTCTTGGAGGTCATTCCACACTTCCCCACCCTTTGCATGATAAAGTTGCACCTTAGATACTTCTTAAATCTTTCCCATCTCACCCCTAAACCTATGCCCTGTAGTTCCAGACTCTCCCACTCCAGGGAAAAGATCTTGTCTTCTTTCCCAATATATGCCCCTGATGATTTTATAAACTTCTATAAGGTCACCCCTCAGCCTCCAAGATTGGGGGTGGGGGTCGTGGTGGGGGGTGGGTAATATTGTGGCTCAACGAACCGCTGCTTTTTGTGGTAGTTTAGTCATTGAAGCTGATCTCCTTGAATTCTAGATGTCGTAATTGAAGTTTCAAAAGCGGTTGCATTGGTTTGATATTTTGGGAGAAAATGATCAAAGGAATTGCACGTTAAAAAGGAGGAGGAGAGACATGGTCAGTGACAGAGAAAGAGAGAGGGAGAGAGAGAGAGAGAAAGAGTGTGTGTGTGTGAGAGAGAGAAACAGAGAGAGAGAGAAACCTACACTGCTATCTGTTAGTGCAGTGAATAAGCACTGCTTCTGTGTTTGTTGTTTGTATTCAAGTATTTTCAGCTCTTTGATGCTTTGTTTGCAGGATTGCTAAGCTCTATAGATCGCTTGCTGCTTAGAATGTTTGTCATGCAATTTGTCTTGTTTGTTAATTTCACCAGGTTCGCCTTTCCTTTTTAGGTGCTCTCTGAATATCCAAAACAAGGAAGAATGCTGAGACTCTGACTGTTGGGAAAATTAATCACTGCCAACAGATCAAGGTGCAGCTCTGGGGTCTGGTGCAGAGTGTGGTGCAATATCTGCAGGGTCTTGCAAATTGCTGCCTGGGATGTATGCGTGGGGACTGAATGTTTAGCAAAACACATATTTATGGTGTTTGTCAAAATAGGGAAGATACACAATTTTGGAGTTCAAATCTGATGGGAAGGTGGTGCAAAATTTTGAAGAGGCCCAAATACGGGGGCAAGGAAATTGTGGAAGTGTGCGAACTGACATGAAAACACTTGAGAGATAAAATTTGAGGCCAATATTTCGCGGGCAAAATTGCTAGTCATAGAGAGCCAGAGAGAAAACAAAAAATAAAATAAGAATAGTGATATAGAGAAAATGTCTACACATCTGTGCCTGTGCAATGAGGGTCTCTGTTGTTTTTGAGTGATTCTACTGAAATGGGTGAAACATCCACCCAGCTTTTTCTCTGCCTGTCCCTCTTTGTATTTAGAGTGATACATTGCTGATTGTCTTGCTCATGTCTATTTCCTTATATGTGTCCCTGTGTTTTTGTGTCTGAGCATCTAACTCTGACTACAATGTGACACACTTTGTAGAGGAGGGAAGTTTGAATGACTGAACGAATCAACGAATTAAAAAAAGATGTATCAAAGACCCAGAGTCTCCATCATTGTTCAAAGCGATTCAGTGTCACCCTCTGGTGGCTTCCCCACGATACTACACAAGAAGCATTTTTTTTGGAGAAAGAATCAAAGCCTGTGAATCTCTGAAGTTGTACAATACTTTCATACAGTGTCTTTATTGAATTGAATTGAATTGAATTTATTGTCATGTGTACCGAGGCACAATGAAAACCTTTATCTTGCGAGCAATACAGGCAGATCACAGAGTTAAGTAGTGTAGATAAGTAAATAATATGTAAACAGTGGCAAAAGCAAATGCACAGGTACAGGCAAATGTTAAGCGTTTGTGAGTCAATTCAGTATTCTAACAGCAGCAGGGTAGAAACTGTTTCCAAACAGGCTGGTGCGTGTGTTCAGGCTTCTGTACCTTCTCCCCGATGGTAGAGGTTGTAGAAAAACATTGCTTGGGTGGGACGAATCTTAGAGAATGCTGCCGGCCTTTCCTTGACAGCGGGCCTGGTAGATGGATTCTAGTGGTGCGAGGTTGGCCTTTGTGACTGTCCTGGCCGAGTTCACCACTCTCTGTAGCTGTCTCCGATCTTGAATTTTACAGTTGCCATACCAGGTTGTGATACATCCGGATAGAATGGTGTCGATGGCTCACCTATAAAAGTTGTCAAGAGTATTCGCCGTCATGCCAAATTTCCTCAGCTGCCTGTGAAAGAAGAGACGTTGTTGGGCCTTTGTAAAGAGTGCGTCCACATGAAGAGTCCAAGAAAGCTTGTTGTGGTGACCACAATACCAAGCAGTTTTATCCAATCAGTGTCACCCCAAGAAATGAACAGAAGTAGAGGGAAAAAACCCAATGTTGGTTTCACTCCCTCAGTTTTGAATTCTTTCGTCACTGAGCAATTGAGAGAGTAAATTACAAGAAAAATTACAAATTGCTGAAATTACGGAAAGGTTAATAATGTCTCCTTACAAAGTGATTCACTCAGACGTACCTGGATACAGTTGCAACGAAAATACTCTATTAAATAATTGTCAGACTACTGCTCAAAGACAAATAATTTCCACATTGCAGAGGAAACAGACACGTTTCTGAACATGACCATGTTTCATTCTGAGGGAACATTTAGTACAGTTCCGCTGCACTCCGAACCAGCATAGTGTTTGTGTATATCTATGAGTGAGTCTATCTCAGTATGGTGTATTTGTGTGTCTGTGTAGTGTGTGTCTTTCTTGCTACTATAAGTTACTTCCGCTCTCGCTACAACGTTTTCTCTCACTCCTCTTTCCCACACGTCTCTCTCCATCTTCTCTCCTCTCTCTCCCTTCCTCTATCTCCCTCCCTCTATCAATCGCTCCCTTTTCCTCTCATTTTCTACCATTCCCCACCTCTCCACCTTTCTATAGAGGAAAGAGCAAATCAAATTCACAGCCCAGGAAGAGGCCCTGCAAGCCTGTGCCGATTCAAATCCACTGTCTGAACCTATCGCCCAATTCTTAAGAATCTGTATCCCGCTGCAACCCACCGACTCAAGCATCCGTCCAGATGCACCTTAAATGAATCTACTGTGCCTGCTTCTACTACTTCTCCTCGCAACGCGTTCCAGGCACCTACCACCGTCTGTGTAAAGTACTTTCTGCGTGTATTCCCCTTAAACTTTTCTCCTCTCACATTGAACGGGTGACCTCTCGTTATTGAATCTCTTGCCCTGTGATAAAGCTTATCTCGATCTATCCTGTACATACCCTCTATGATTTTGTAGACCTCAATCACGTCCTCTCTCAATCTCCTTTTTGTTCTAATGAAATCAATCCTGAGCTACTCAACCCCTCTTCATAGCGCCCTCCATACCAGGCAACATCCTTTTAAACCTTCTCTGCACCCTCTCCAAAGCGTCCACATCCTTTTATTAATGTGGTGACCAGAACTATACACAGTCTTCTAAATGCAGCCGAACCAAGATCTTGTACAATTTTAACAAGACCTGCCAGCTCTTATGCTTCATGCCACGTGCGATGAAGACCAGCAAACCATACGTTTTCTTGACCACTCTATCCATCTGTATAGCCACCTTCAGGGTACAATGGGCCTGAACACCCAGATCTCCCTGATCACCAACGTTTCCCAAGGCTAGCGAGTTTTCAGAAGATTTGCAGCTCAGCGAGCAAACCTACATACAAATATTTTTCAAAGGCTCTTCCATTTACAGGACAGTTCGCTCTAGAATTAAACTTTCCAAAATGCATCACCTCACATTTGCCCAGATTGAACTCCATCTGCCCCTTCTCTGCCCAACTCTCCAGTCTATCTATATTTTCCTGGATTCTTTGACTGTCTCCATGCTTTCTACTACTCCACCAACCTTCGTGTCATCTGTAAACTTACTGATCAGACCAACAATGCCCTCTTCCAGATCATTTATGTATATCACAAACAATAATGGCCTCAACGCTGATCACTGTGGAACACCACTGGTCACTTTTCACTGTTTTGAGAAACTCCCTTCAACTAATATTCTCTGTCTCCTGTTGCTCAACTAGTTCTTTATCCACCGAGTTAGAACACCATTCACACCATATAATTTCACTTTCCCCAATAGTTTACACTGGGAAAACTTATCAAATGCCTTACGAAGTTTATGCACTTGACATTACGGCCTTTCCTTCATCTATCAACTTGGTCATTCCCTCACAGAACTCTCTTAAGTTGGCAAGGCACGATCTGCCCCACACAAAACCATGTTGCCTCTCACTGGTAAGTCCATTCCCTTCCCAATATAAATAGATCCCATCCCTCAAAACTTCTCCATCAACTTTCCGACCACTGATGTTCGGCTCACTGGCTGGTAGTTACCTGGGCTATCCCTACTGCCTTTCCTGAACAGGGGGACAACATTAGCAACTCTCTGGCATTCCACCTGTGTTTAAAGATGTTACATAGATATCTGTCAAGGCCCCAGCTATTTCCTCTCTCACCTCTCTCAGAAACTTGGGATAGATCCCATCTGGTCCTGGGCATTTGTCCACCTTAATATCCTTCAGCCTACCCAACACATCCTCCCTCCTTATGTCATCATGATTTAGAGTAAGCAAAACTCTATCTCTAATCTCAACATTCACAGTGTCCCTCTCCTCAGTGAACACTGATGCAAAGTAATTATTGGGAATCTCACCCATTTTCTCACATTCGACACGCATCCTTACTTCCTTATCCTTTAGTTAATCAACTCTTTGGCTCGTTACCCTCTTTCTTCTTACATATTAATGAAATGTCTTGGATTCTCCTTTATTCTGCTCGCTAAAGTTATTTCATGACCCCTTCTAGCCCGCTTGATTCCTCGTTTACGATTCGTCTTACTGTCCCGATATTCCTCCAAGGCCCGTTCTTTTCTTAGCTGCCGGGACCTTATGCACGCTTCCCTTTTCCTCTTGGCTCGTCGCACAATTTCTCCTGTCATCCAAGGTTCAAGAATCTTGCCTTTCCTATCCCTTGTTTTCAAAGGACATGCCTATTGTGCACTATCTACAACATATCTTTGAAAGCCTCCCACTATCAAAAGTGGACTTCCCTTCAAATAGCTGCCCCCAATCCACATTTTCCAGCTCCAGCCGAATTTTGATATAATTGGCTTTGGCCCAGTTTAGTACTCTTCCCTGAGGACCGCTCTCATCTTTGTCAACGAGTATTCTAAAGCCTACAGAATTGTGGTCACTATTCCCAAAGGAATTCCCCACTTGAACTTCTACCACCTGGCCTGGCTCATCCCAAAAACTTGGTCCAACAGTCCAACAGATGGACTATTGACATACTGCTCTAGAAAACTTTTCTGGATGCTCCTTACAAATTCTGTCCCATCTTGACCTCTGACATTAAGAGTATCCGAAGTTTTGTTGGGATAATTAAAATATCCTATCACCACCCACTGTTGCCTCTACATCTTTACATGATATGTTTACCTATTTATTCTATTACCTCATGCTCACTGTTGGGAGACCTATATTACCCCCGCACCCCCCAACAATGTAACTGCACCCTTCTTATTTCTCAGATCTATTCATAATGTCTCACTGCTTAAGTCCTCCATAGCGTCCTCCTTTAGCATAGCCGTGATATCGTCCCTGAGCAGCAATGCAATTCCTCCCTCCCCACTTTTAGTTCCCTCCCTGACCAGTCTGAAGCATCTATATCCTGGAACATTTAATCGCCAATCATGCCCTTCCTTCAAGCAAGAGGCTGTGATCGCAATAACGTCATAATTCGAAGCACTAATCCAAGCCCAAAGTTCGTCTACCTTACCACAATACTCCTTGCAAGAAAGCGTGAACACTTCAGACCACCAGTCCATTTGCGTTCATCTGCTCTCTGCCCACTCTTCCTCTTGGTAATGCTAACCTCAAGTTCCTGATCCCTGCTGTCTCTGGTTTTCACCCTCACTGTGTACTAGTCTTCTCTTCTGGTTCACAGACCCCTGCCACGTTAATTTAAACTCGCCCCAACAGCAGTAGCAAAAACTCCCCCAAGGACAGTCCCAGTCTGGTTCAGGTGTATAAAATCTAATTTGTAATAGCCTTGAGTGTCAAGTCCATAACTCCCTCAAATTAGCCACACAGTGGAAAGAACATAAGAAAAAAGCATGTGACATGCTTCCGTTTATTGGTCAGGGCACTGAGTGCAAAAGCCAGGGAGAAATATCGTAGCTTTATGAGACTTAAAGACATTGCGTTCAATTCTGGTCGCCACATTATAGGTAAGATGTGGAGGCTTTGGACAACATACAGAAGAGGTTTACCAGGATGCTGGCTGAATTAGATGGTAAAACGAGAGGCCAGACCAACTTGGGCTGCTTGTCCTGGAACAGCAGAGTTGACACTTTGTAGAAATCTATAAAGCTATGGCATTCACATATAGGTTTGACAATCGGAATCCTTATCCCAGAAATTAAATGTATAATATTAGGCGACATGAATTTAACCGAAATGTTCAAGGTTCAATGGACATATGAGGGGCACGTTTTTTACACAGGGTGATAGGTTCATGAAATGCACTGCCATGCATCATACTGGAAGCAGATGCGAAAGGGGAGTCTAAGAGGCTTTTTGATCAGCACATGAACAAGCAAGGGGTGGAGGGGATTGACCATGAGATGGCAGAAAGGAAGAGTTTATTTTGGCGTTACAATCAGCTCAATATCATGGGCCGAAGGTCCATTCTTGTGATGTACTGATATATGTTATATGTTCGAAGGCAGCTCATCATTTATCGTGTCTTTCCCAGTGGGCTATTGCAAGCGGTTGAGCGGACTGAAATTTGTTTTTTATCATTCACTGGATGAGGGCATCGCTGGCTTGTGCCATTATCTTGTTCATCTATAATAGACCAGAGGGCAATTAAGAGACATTGCTGTCGGACTGGAGTCACATGGACGCCAGATCAGGTAGAGATGGCAGTCTCTCCCCCGAATGGACCTTATTGAACAAAATGGGATTTTCGTATCGTCAACGATGTTTTGGTCATCATTACAGTCTTAATTCCAGGTTTTTAAAAGGAATTAATTTCAAATTCTATCCTTTGCCTTGGCGCAGCCTTAGAGTAAAAAAGAGGACCTTGAGAACGGAGATGAGGAGAAGCATCATAAGTCAGAGGGTCGTGAATCTATGGAACGTATCGGCCCTGAAGCTTGTGGACGCCAGATCATTGAGTATATTTAAGACAGAGATACACAGGTTTTTGATTGCTGAACGGATCAAAGGTTATGGGGAGAAGATGGAGGAAGGTGGTTGAGAAATTTATCAATCTTATAGAGTTTATAAAATCATGAGGGGCGTGGATGGGCTAAATAGGCAAGGTCGTTTCCCTGGATTTAGGCTGTTCAGAACTAGAGGGAATATGCTTTTGGTGAGGGGATAAAGATTAAAAAGGGATCTAAGGGGCAACTTTTTCAGGCAAAGAGCAGGGCGTGTGAGGAATGAGTTGCCAAAAGAAGTGGTGGAGACTGGTACAATTGCAACATTTAAAAGACATCTGGATCGGTACATGAATAGGAAGAGCTTACAGGGACATGGGCCAACTGCTGGCATATGGGATTGAATTAATGTAAGATAGCTGGTTGGAGTGGACGGGTTGGATCGAAGGGTCTGTTTCCATGCTGAACATTTCTATGACTGTATGACTCCAAATATGCCTGAACAGCACAGCAGACCCGATGGACGGAATGGTCTGATTTCTGTTTATGTATTTTATCGTCTTATGTTCTTAACTGGAACCTAGTACCAAAGAACATTACCTTGGTCTGGATTTAGAGTTTAATATCACTGGACCATCAACTTGCACAATGAGGATGTCTTAATAAAACTGGAACATGAATGTTACCTCTGATGACCTGGAGATTGGTAGCGGGATGGGGGAGTGACTGTCGGTAAAATTGGAGATGCAGATACCCGCAGTAGATTAGATACTAAGCAGAAAATGTTTCCATATGAATAGGCAATGAGCGTTCCCCACACCCTGACTTCTTTTACCTGAGCAGGACAGTTTGCTCACCCTTAACAATGTAAGCCACTCACCATTCCCACCCCGCTTGTGTTAGCACGAAAATAAGCTTAAATCAGTCACTGTCAAGATTGGTTTCACCTTAATCTCTTCTATAATAACGACAAGCTCTCCAGTTGGTCTGCTATCATGCAAATGGATTCAAACCTTAACTCCGAACCCTCAGTTAGAGTTCGTATCAGTTAGGTATATGTTGCTACCCCCACAGGGAATGTGAGATGAATTGAAAAATTTGCTGGCATCTCGGTTGCCCAGTTTCTTTTCCCAGAACTATTGAGTACATCGAATAATTGAAGTAAAGGGATATTTCAATGCACTCTTTAATTGCTTTCTGAACTTCGTTTGGGTCACTGCATAAATTATGGTGTTCGTGCAGCAACTGAGGAGCTGTAGCATGAAGCCTAATTCCTGGACAAAATCGTATATCCAAACAGACAGATAACCTAAATGAGACATTCGATTCCAAATCGAATGCAGCATTATCATTGACCACAAAATGATGAAATTTGCTGAGATAAAAAACAGCAAAATGATTGATTTCCTTCGACTCTCCATTTCTGGGTCTCTGGCACTCTGGTGAATGAGTCTCCCGCGGGCTCTGCTGCTCACGAGAATGTGTCGGATGGTGAAAACATTGAGCAGCAGAATCAGGACGAACGGGAGAGCTGGAGTGAGAATGTAATGGAGAAACTCGAGTATGACCCAGAACTGAGATTCCTGAACATCATTTGTGACACGACAAAACCATGGCCTGTTTATTAGCCAATACTGATCTGTCAGCATAAAATACCAGAAAGTATTATTTAAACAACTCAGTACAATCACTGTTCCTAGAAACACAGGTACTGTTTTCTCATTGCAATATTTGCTTTTGAGCTTCTGGCAACAAATGGCCAAAAATCGATCGAAGGTGAAAGTGACGGTGAACCAGACAGAGCAGTCAGTGACTGCATAAAGCAGGACGGCGTGGATGTTGCACACGTGGACCGAATACAGGAAGACAAAATAGACATAGTAAACGATTGGTATTTGTCTTAATATCAAGTCGATGATAATGACCAGTAGATCTGTCACCGCCATGGCCATCAGGTAATAGTTGACACATTTGGAGAGGCCACACTTTTTGCGAGATAGGATCACTACCGTTAGTATGTTAACTGTGGGAAAGGAAAATAACCTATAAAATTGCACACGAGGGACACAAAACTTGATACAGTACGTTAGGTCTAGTTTGACGAACACCTTACATGAGTGTAACAACACTTCTTTATATACGTAACCCGGTCTATTGCAATAAATGGCAGAGTTTCCTTTGCCTTTCCTATAATATGCTGTACTTGCCTTCACACTTTCTGTGATTCATTCACAAGGACACCCACATCCCTATGCATTCTCGCACCGTGAACTTGATTCTGATCTAAATAAGAATTTGCCCTTTCATCTTGCTGGCCAACATGGACAACCTCGCACTTGTCCATATTAAACTCCAACTGCCACATGCTGTCTCATTCTCCGAGCCTATCAATATCCATGTATAAGCTGTCTATCTCCTCATCACTGCCTGCTTCCCCATCCATTTTAGTATTATCCGTGAATATTGCTATGTTACACTCTGTCTGTCATTGCAGATCACTTATTTCAATTCTCAGTAATTGAGATCCCAGAAATGAACCCTGCGGCAACCCAGACGCTACATTTCGCCGTCCAGAGAAGGACGCATTTATTCCGACCCTCTGCTTCCATTAGCTGAACAATCCTCTCTCCCAAACAAAAGGACGACAGAACTGTCCTTTGATCACTTTAATCCCTAGGATTAAAAAAAAATCTCCTAATAAGTAGTGTCGGATTTGACCTCCTTGACGTGAGATATTGAATATAATGCACCCCCATGCTTCATCCAGTTAAAACTTTTCCCTTCCACGTTACAACTTAAGATGGCTGACTTCTCTCTTTTCCGAATCCACCACACTTGCACAACTGCACTCGTTATGGTCACAGTGGTCTACCAGCTCAGAAAAAGGCCCTTCTGGCCATTGAGTCGATGCAGCCTAAAACAGCCACAGAACAATTCTAATCATATTCCCTCGTCCTTGGCTCATGGCATAGTCTGCTTTGGCATCGCAATTAGTTCTCTAATATGATGAGGATTTCTGCCTCTTGCAGACACTGAGTTCCACATTGTCAAAACCCTCATTATTCCTTACCTCCCTGCTCTGAACTTTATGCCCCTAATCTTAATCTGTGCCGCCTGTTCATTGATCCCTCCGACAAGGGGAAAGGTTTCTTCCTGTCTACACTACTTATATCTTATACATCTCAGTTTGCACAGACCCCAGTCTATCCAATCCGTCCTCATCACTGAATCTCTCTAGGCCGGTCAACATCCCGCCTCCTCTCCAGTGTTATCAAATAACGATTATAATGTGGATTACCAAAAGACCCGTGACTGCAGGCATGAAGAAGGAAGGAGTGAGCCTACGGTGAACCTGACTTTCTCTGGCGGGCTGGCAAAAATGTTGGCTCTCTGAATGTAAAACAGAATGCAACGCTTTGGCAGCATCTTCAGACTGGCAACCAACATGACGGGGTCATCAACCCGCTCAGAAAAGCGCCATAGGCTCAAAGATGTCCAAAGCTCAGGTGAAACACCTTCAGGCTATTGTCTCTCTCCAAGATGAAAAAAAAACTCACTGCTTGAATCGTAGTGAAAACATTCCTCAATGTTGTGAGGGTTTCAGACTTGACAAGACTGGGAGGGTGGAGATTTGTTGATGGGCGTTTCCTCAGTTATTGAGGAACTCTCAAACGCAGATTTGTATTAGTATCAAAATCAACTCCCTACCGTGTCAGGATTAGGACCCAGCTCCCCAGAACATTAACTGGGAACTTACAGATTAATAATCCTCAAAGCCATCGCCAGAACGCAAGTTGACTCGAGGCTGAAAGAGCGAGTGTTTAAATCAGGAAAATGAAATGAGGAGAAAAGCCAAGAAGTGGGAGATCGGATCAGTCATTCAATAGACCGAAGCTCCTATCCATTCTGAGGTGTCGATCTCGATGAAATGGTGCTCGGGGCTAGTTCGGGGAAAGCGATGCGACTCTTCAGAAAATCTATTAAGGGGAAAACAGCACCTGTATTGGCAGAGGCTGCCCTAGAACTGATGGACGCACAAAAATAGTGTCATCATCACACAGCACGAAGACAAACCCGTCATCTGACTCATCCATGCTGAACAAGGTTCCCAAACTGAACTAATATTATTTGGCTGCAATTGGCCCAAGTGCTTCTAAACCTTTCCGAGCCATGTAACCATTCAAATGTATTTTACATGTTGTAATTGCACCAGCTTCCACCACTTCCTCTGGCAGCTTGATCTGTGAGTGAACCACCCTCTCTGCATTGCCCCTCAGGTCCCTTTCATATTTCTCCCCCCCCCCCATCTTAAATCTATGCCCTCTAGCTTTAGACTCCCCGACCTCGGAGAAAGGACCTCGGCTGTTCACTTTATCTGCGACCCTCGCGGTTTTATAGACCTCATCTCTCAAACTCCTCCACTCCAGCGACAAAATGTCGCAGTCTATCCAGCCTCTCTCTCTATCTCGAACCTTCCAGACTTGATAACATAATTTCAAACCTCCTTTGCACCCTTTCCAGTTTATTAACATCCTTCCTATAGCAGGGTGAGTGGAATTGAACGTCATACTTATAAAGTGCCCTCAGTGGATATTGTGGCCTCACCAGATACATACCAGGAACGCCAACGACAGCTAGAATAGGATAGTAGACGCCTTGAATAATCCAAAGCACGTCCTGAATTCGAGATGGTAGAGATATCCAGCCCTGGGAAATCCAGTAAAGTCCATGGTAGAAGCTTCGATCCATTGTTATACTGACCCCCGTCAGAGTTTGATCACTCCCAGTCTCTGGAAATGTTGTTCCTCTGTTAGTGAGGGAGCTGGCACTCCAGCTGACACAGCCGGATAACACGCTGTAAGGCGCCGTTTACTAATAAAGGAGAAGAGAGGCTTCAAGGGACTCAGCGAGGATCCGTGGAGATTGACTTCAATGAGTGATGCAAAACAAATAGTTTGAATTAACCTCTTTCAGTCCAACAGGTCTCTGCATCACTAAAAAAAGGAACATTTGACCAGTCTCAGCGCCATGTATGTGGGTGAACGAGGAAGTGGGTGGGGGCAAGGGCAGAGGCATTGGCCATCACGTTTCAACTATTGTTTGATACATGAGTGCATTCAGAGTGCTGGAGAATTATAAATTACACATCTTGTTTGTTAAAGAACTGTTATGTTGTTTTCTTTTAAAATCATTCATCAGATTTGGGGTTTCGCTGGCTGGGCCCAGCATTTGTCATACTCTCCTAGTTATCCCGAAGAGAAGGTGCTGGCGTGCGACTAGGATGAGAAGTGGAAGGAGAAGGGGCAGCTGTTACATGTAACAACACCCCCACGAAAGTTATCCTCTGAACCACTCACCATCCTGTCTTGGAAATACCTGTGGATCGCCACTCCTTCACTGTCACTGGGATTTCATTCCTGAAGGGCATTTTGGTTTCTGCTTTCAACGCATGGACTGCAGCGGTCCAAGAATATAACTCACCCAAAGGTTTTACACACACAACTTAACAAATATGGAGATATGCGTATATACAGATACACACCCACAGGCACATTCAAACCAACACTCTCACAAAAACATGCACATAACGTCTTTTAGTATATTCTCAGGAAAGGGCTTCAGCCGCTTAAAAGGTTCATGTTCACTCGTACAATAAACTCATGATGATTTTCCCAAAGTATCTGTGCGGTCATTTAATGTTCATTTGTGAACAAAAATGTAAACATCCATGTTTATGTGTTAGAGTGAATATCAGTGAGTGAGTATAAGTAAGAGTGGAAGTGTAACCGAATGTATCAATGAGTGAGAGTGTGAGGACAATTGTGTGTGCTTTTGTGTCTGCCATTAGTGAGTGCGTGAATGCAATTACCAGTGCTACTCTGAGTGTGTCAGTCAGTGTGAGTACGAATGCAATTGTTTTCCGTACGTGTGTGCAATTGAGTGAGCGAGTGTATAATTGTTCGTGTTTCTGTGTGAACGTCAACGTGAGTGTGATTGTATCAGTGAGTGCCAGAATGTGAGTGTAATTGTTCTTGCTATTGTGAGCATGCACGTGTGTGTCAGTGAGTGTGTGTGAGTGAGTGCGAGTGTAATTGTCTGAATTCTTGTGAATATGTGCAGTTGCATCGCACGTGATGACGATGGAGTAAGAAGGTAACTGGGGAAACACTCAAGGACAAAGTCGGGAATTTATTTGTGGAGCTGGAGGAAGTGTATGAGTTACTGAATGAATATTCACGTCAGTTTTCATAAAAGAGAATGGTGGCTACATTCGGCAAGAATACGTGGATATTCTGGGGCAAATCAATTTAAAGAAGATGGCAGTTTTGGCTGTCTGAAAAAAAAAGGGATTTCTCGCCCTAGAGTGTGGCGGGTTGCAGCCCAGAATATTCAGCGATTCAAGTGACCAGGAAGATATTGAGGCTTTGTCAGATCTTTAGTCACAGGAGAGAAGCTGAAAGAGTGGAGAACAGGTAATGTTTGTCGTTTGTTTATGAAGTGTGACAGACATAATTGAGGAAATTATAGGTCACTGTGTCTTACTTCTGTGCGAGTGAAGTTAGGGGAGAAGATTCCTCATGGCAGGATTGACTCGCATTTGGAAACGCACAAGGGAAGTACACTGCAAATGGCCGGACACTGAGGAGCATTTATGGACTAAGTTTCCTCCTTCGTCATGGATAAGCTTGTAAAGAAAGCATATGGCATGCTTGCCGTCAAAGTTCGGGGTATTGTGTATAATAGTTGCAAGTCATGTTGCAATGTGTTAGACTTTGATTAGGCCCCATCTGGAGTAACGTTGCACATTTCTGCTCACTGGACAATAGGAAGGATGTGAAGACTTTGCAGAGAATGCGGAAGAGGTAAGCAGAACATTGCCTGGATTGAAGTATTTTACCTGTAGCGAGATTTTGGAAAAACTTGGTTTGTTTCGTTAGAGCTTCAGAAGCTGAGCTGGTGACTAGATGGAAGCATTTAAAATTCTGAGAGGCATGAATAAAGAGGATAGTCAGAGTCTCCACAGGGTGGAAATGTCAAAGATTAGGGACATAGTTTTAAGATAGGAGATGCAAAGTTTAAACGAGATGTGCGAGGAAAGTTTTCAAAACTTAAGATCGTATGTGTCCAGAATGCATTACTACTGGAGGTGGAAACTTTAAGTGCGTTGTGCGAGGCAAGTTTTCAACACTCAAGACAGTAGGTGCCTGGAATGCATTGTCACTGGAAGTGGAATGAGCAGGTATGATAGCAACATTTTAAAGGCATTTAGATAGACACATGAATAGGCAGAGAATGCGTGGATGCAGACCAAATGAAGGCAGAAGGGATGATTTTAGAATAACATCATGGCCAGTACTGATATGTTGTCTGAAAAGCTTGTTATATGCTATCATTTCTCAGTTGCATGTTGTGATCATATCATCCTACGACGTGAGACCTCAGTGGGTTTTTTTCTGTGCCTACTTCCCATCTTTTGCTCCCCGCTCCTGATTAATGTGATTTCCCCTTTGTGCATCTGCCCATAGCAGTGATTTTCAGGTGTTGTACATTCTCCATATGTCGACTGTATGCCTGTTCACGTCTCTGTCCAAATTACTCGAAAGCGTTGCTATCATGTCAACTTCTATCAATTCCTGTGAATATTCCAGACAGTCAATGACATCTGTGACTTGTGCACTGTGCGGTAGAGCCGTGGTCAATGTTGTCGAATAGAGAGACTGAGGGTTTCAGGGACACCGTTCTGTGAAATCTGCATCACAGGCTGACGGGTGGGTAAGAAGGCGTTTCGAACACTTGCCTTTATTGCCCATACCATTGAGTCTAGGATAATGACGTCTTTTTTAGGTTGTACAGGATGTCGGTTAGGCCACTTCTGGCGCACTATGTATAGTTCTGGTTGCCCTGTAACAGGAAAAAATAACATTAAGTTATACATAAATAACATTAAGCTACGCGGCTCATAGCTTTAAATTAAGGGGGGGGTAGATATAGGACTGATGTTAGGGGTAGGTTCTTCACTCAGCGAGTCGTTAGTTCATGGAATGCCCTGCCAGTAACAGTGGTGGACTCTCCCTCTTTATGGGCATTTAAGAGGGCATTGGATAGGTATATGGAGGATAGTGGGTTAGTGTAGTTGACTTGTGCACTGTGCGGTAGAGCCGTGGTCAATGTTGTCGAATAGAGAGACTGAGGGTTTCAGGGACACCGTTCTGTGAAATCTGCATCACAGGCTGACGGGTGGGTAAGAAGGCGTTTCGAACACTTGCCTTTATTGCCCATACCATTGAGTCTAGGATAATGACGTCTTTTTTAGGTTGTACAGGATGTCGGTTAGGCCACTTCTGGCGCACTATGTATAGTTCTGGTTGCCCTGTAACAGGAAAAAATAACATTAAGTTAGAGAAGGTTGAGAAAGTATTTATCCGCATGTACCAGTACTGGAGGGTTTCAGGTATAAGGAGGGGCTGTATAAGCTGGAACCTTCTTCACTCCAGCCAAGAGATTGAGGGGTGACCTTGTCGAGGTTTATAAAATAACAAGTGGCATCCTTAGATTAAACAGAAAAGAACTTTCTCCGAGGGGTACGGGAGCTCAAAATTATTGGGCAAGTTTTTAATTTGCAAGGAGACAGATTTAATAAGGACGTTGCAGATCTAGGTACAGTTGTACCAGTTAAATGACGTTTCGAGGGATACAGGCCAAATGCAGACTTGGAGAGCAGTTCAGTTTGTGAAACTTGGTCGGTATGGCTGAGATAGACCGAAGGGTCTGTTTCTGTTCTGTATGTCTCTACCTTCATTAAACAGCCCCGTTTCACCTTAAACTTATGTCCCCTAATATTTGACATTCTCACGCTGCAAGGTAAATAAAAGTATTCAACTATCCACCTTATGCATGCCTCTGCTAACTTGATATACTTTTGTCAGATTCCGACACTCCCGTGAAAACAATGCTAGTTTGTACAATGCTTTTTTCCGGCAAATGTATTCTAATTCAGTCAACATCCTAGTGAGCGTCTTTTGCAATCTTTCCAAAGCTTCCACATTCTTGGTATCATGTGACGACCAGAACTGAACATAATGCTCCACATGTGACCGAACTTAAAGCTTTATGCAGTTGCAGTTTGACTTGACGACTTTTATACTCAGTACTCCGACTGATGAAGTCTCATCCCGTACGCTCTCTTTACCACTTAATCCACTTGTTTTGTCGCTTTCAGGAATGTATGATGTTGGCCAGAGATCCCTTGCATATCAGTGCTCCGACGTGTCTTGCCACTTACTGCATGCTTTTTTCTTGCATTTGGCCTCCGAAGATGCATCACCTCACATTTGTCCAGAGTAAACTCCATCTTCCACTTCTCTGCTCAACATTCCGAATGACCTGATTCCTGATATATCCTTCAACAACCGTCATTACAGATCCATAACTACACCAATTTAATTGCCATCTGCGAACCTATTAATCAAACTACCGTCATTTCCAGTCAAACCAGTTATATTCGCATTTTAAAGGACCTAGCACCGATATGGAACAATTAATTCTGCAACAGATGGAAAATATGATTGGAAAACTTAGATACTGGTTTTTGCCACGCGCGTACGCGACAGCCCGAAGGGAACTCTGTTTGTGCAATGGACGTCAATGATTCAAAGGTGTGATTGCTCTTCCATGGAGAAGGATGTTAAGAGATCTGGTGGAGATTTTCCAAACAATGAGAGTGTTGGACAGAGGAGATGAGGGACAAACTATACCCTACCATACATATGTCAAGAACAACTGGGCGGCACGGTGGCACAGTGGTTAGCACTGCTGCCTCGCAGCGCCAGAGACCCGGGTTCAATTCCCGACTCAGGCGATTGACTGTGTGGAGTTTGCACATTCTCCCCGTGTCTGCGTGGGTTTCCTCCGGGTGCTCCGGTTTCCTCCCATAGTCCAAAGATGTGCAGGTCAGGTGAATTGGCTGTGCTAAATTGCCCGTAGTGCTAGGTAAAAAGGGGTACATGTACGGGTATGGTGGGTTGCGCTTCGGCGGGTCGGTGTGGACTTGTTGGGCCGAAGGGCCTGTTTCCACACTGTAAGTAATCTAATATAAGACAGCATAGGTTTGAGTGATGAGAACACGAAGAAAATGAGAAGTGACCTTTTATTATTTTGCAGGGTGATGTTAGGTTATGGAGGGCACAGCCTGTAAATCTGGGGTAGGCCCATTTAAAGTTTTCATTTCAAAGAGCATTTAAAGTTTATTTTTATAATTGCACTATATAATAAGGTTCACGTTGGATACTGTCATTTTTGATCACGGTAATTTGAAGAGCCAATAAGACACGACTGGCCGAACAGCGCCTTTCCACACTGTAACAACATTGTGATTCATGATTCTCTGATAAACAGATTCTCTTCAAACGTACAGGGTCATTCTTCAAACCCAGTGCATGTTTCTTCGAACTAACTGGACTTCAAACTCATTTATTCTGACATGCTGAAAATGTTCTCTTCTATGTTTTTGCTAGTGTGCCAAGATTAATGGAAATCTGCATCTCGATTCAGAATTTGACGCCTTGACATTTTTACAGATCCCCAGTTATTGTGAGCCTAGTCCTGATACGAGCTTGCCCTGATGAAATACTCAATGGGATAATTTGGAGCCTCAATTCTTAATCCGAATTTACTGCGTTCTCCATCTGAATGTTTTAATTTTAAAGAAGAAATTGGCTACAAAGCTTGAGCACAGAATTTACCACTGTTCCAGGTGTTTCCTGCAAGACGCACACTGACTGTTCTGTGGTTCTGCAGACTGAGAAGCTTATTTTCCATACATTGAGCCTTCCATAAATCTTGCCAAATTTCAAATTATGATCTGCTGTAAGACACGCTTCTGCGTGTTTTCCAACAGCATGTTATGGCTCCTCTGTGCAGTTCATAGCTTGGGAATGTCATGAAACCAGTACGTGTGTCTGTGTATTTTGTTTCTTTCTAAGAGATCAGATTTCTTCAGATCGTTGGCAAGTTGCCCTCTATCGTAACACAACCCACATTTGATGTGAAATTCTACAGCACACCTGTGAGTCATGGCTCAGGCGCTGTCTCACAGGCAAATAGGGCAAAACGGCACATGTTAAACCGGAAATTGTTGATAAAGTGAACTAATGTAGCCAAAAGCGCTAAACTGCACCCAGTTTCGTATCCATGGAAACACAATCAAATTCCTGATGGGGTTGGCGATCCGATCAGAAAGCACAACAGAAACTTGGGGCAATTATGATTTCAATATTTAGACTCCATTCACTGTTATTCAGAACAGGAGAGGGCCGGGTAATGCTGGCTTATGTGCAGTTCATCTCAGATGCTTGAGGGAAAGAGATGTGGGGAGGAAGCAGAGAAAAAGACAGAGACAAATCTTATGTTTGTGAAGGAGCGATGTGGATTCTAATCGGTATTAATGATAAGTGTGACATTCAGGAAGTCACTGATCGGAGCACCTACATTTTTTCCAAAACACTTATTTATCTTACAAACAACCATGGTCCCAACACTCATCCTTCATAACGTCACTAATCACAGACTTCCATGGAGAGAAAAAAAACACACTTCCACAACTTTCTTTGTCTTCTGTGATCAATCCAATTTTGTATCGCGCACTGTGTGATCTACGGTTCCATAAGAAATGGTCAACTGTGAAAGAGTAATTGGACACGTTGACTGTTATTTCAATGTCTCTGTATTAGTAAAGTCCACAAACAGTGCGGAAAATGGACCGCATGTGTTCCTATGTAAACCACATGACAAATCCAACCAGGCCAAATATTGTCTAAACCGCATACCCTCAGTCAGCAGTAATATGATTGAAGGGGTCATCCACAGTGCTGTCAAACAGGAACCGCATGGCAATTAACTGTACAGTGATTCCCAGTCTGAGTTCCACCAGAGCGACTTGGCTCTTAATAAAACATCCAGAATGCGGGAAAACTCAGCATATCTCTTTGCATCTGTGGAGAGAGAAACAGAGGGATTGAAAACTTCCCAAATAGCGGACTGGGTGCAACTCCAACAAAGCTCAAGAAGCTTGACAGCATCCAGAACAAAGCATCCCAAGTGACAAGGACCACACGCACATACATCCACCACCCACACCTAGTAACAGCATGGTGTACTCTTCAGAAAAAAAACAAAGGTTTCTCAGAAAGCCGCTAACATACTCACGACAACTTCCACCCAGAGAATAAGGCCAGCAAATATGTGGGAAAGTTCACTTCTTTGACATTCATTATCCTTTTTAAGTACATTTAAGTCGTCAATGGACAAGCATATGGACGTACATGAATAGTGTAGCTTAGATGAGCTTCAAATTGGTGTGACAGGTAGGCGCAACATCGAGGGCCGAAGGGCCTGTACTGCGCTGTAATGTTCTATGTTCTATTTTCTGTATCCTGCCTTGAAAATATGTCGCCATTCCTTCATTGTCATTATGTCAAAATCATGGAAATTTCCACCGTCATGCCATTGTCAGTCTAACTGCAGCAAGTAGACTGCAAAGTTTCAAGAAGGCAGTTCATTATCAACTTCTCCAGAGGAAAGTAGTGATGGGTAATAAATGCTGACCAAGGCAGCGATGCCCATGTCGCATGTTTGAATTTTAAACAGCAATGTGAAGTTGGCTGCAGGGAAATCGTTTGAGGTGCAGTTCGTGATTTGCATTCCATTCCACAGCTGAATACACCAAAATATCTAAATTATCTATAGAACTGGTCCACATATTCTAAAGTGCAAGGAAACATTTGTTCGAAATCCACTTTGGCTTGCATTTGTTGCTAATCTTCTTGTCCACCTGTTTCAATGGAACTCTTGCCAGAATGACACGACCTTAAATATCGATTCACGTGGAGAAATGTTTTTAAAGTTTCAAATTCCATGTTTTATGTTCATGAAGTCAGAATTCACACGACACCAAATTATAGTGCGCAGGTTCATTTGAAATCGCACATTTTTCGAGAGCTGCTCCTTCATCAGGTGACGTCATGGTGATCTTCTCATGAGCTCATTTCCAATCAACACTCTGTCTCAGTTTTTTTTGTTTCGGTCTGTCTATATCTGTCTCTGTCTTTCTCTCTCTCTTTCTCTGTCTCTTGGACGAAAGCAGCCTGATCAGTCACTGGATCTCGACCTTTTCCCATTAAATTCCACAGACTTCACGCTGGCAGGAAAACTATGCATCTCTTCTGGAATGTATTCAATGACACTCCAATCTTTTCGAAAATTCCACTCTCACATTACCCTGTGAGTGACGAACTCTCAGCCACCCTTACCAAAATGGCGTATCCATATCCCAAGGTCATGACCCCTTGCGCTGGATACTCTGAGTCAGATTAAAC
>NC_057753.1:15157940-15164379 GCF_004010195.1 Chiloscyllium plagiosum
CGTTGGAGTCCCTGGTGAGTCTGAATTTCAGATATTATATTTCATCACTAATTTGCTCTATCTTTCTGTTAATCCATTAAAATTTGAGAATATACAAGACATTGTCCTTGTCGTAACTTCAGTTCACGTTTCCACAATCCAATCGCCCACACAGCCGTAACCGATATTGTCCTGTCTGGTCACTCCATCCGGGAAACCGCAGCCTCTGAATTAACCTCTGACCTGAAATCCTCCCCATCCACGATTCCGTCACATCAGCGTCCTGGGATAATGAAATATATTCGGTTCTTATGGAAGAAGATCTGGAGAATGTCAATGCTTGAGCGAAAAGCGCTAACAACCATTCACATCAGACAAATGCCAGGCAACAAGGTATAATTTAACCAACGCCTCCTTGATGTTCACTGGTGTTACCATCACTGAATTCCCCCACTAACAACATGCTCGGAGTTACTGTCTCCCAACAGGAGTGAATCTAACCGTCACCAGCTTGACATTCAATGGCGTTACACTCACTGAATCCCCCAATTATCAACATCCTTGGGATTGCCATTGAGACAGAGTCTAACCGTTGCCCCCTTGACATTAAATAGCGTTACCATTACTGAATTTCCAAATCACCCCCACCCACACCTAGCCAACTACCAACATTCTGGGAGTTACCGTCTCCTACCAAAAAAAAATAGAAGACTCGCCCCCTTATCATTCATTGGAGTTACCAGCAGTGAATCCCGACCACACCAGTATCAACATCTTGGTGGTTACCGTCTCCAACAAGAGAGGATCTAACCAACGCCCCATTGATGCTCAATGGAGTTACCATCATTGAATCTCCCTCACTATCAACATCCTGGGAGCTACCATCTCCAACAAGAGAGAATCTAACTATCACCCCTTTGACGTTCAATGGCGTTACCATCACTAAATCAGCCCACTATCAACGTCTTGTGGTTTACAATTGAGAGAGAATCTAACCATTGCCCTCTTGAAGTTCAGTCGGATTGCCATCACTGAATCCCGCCCACTATCAACATCCTGGGGGTTACTATTGAGACAGTATCTAATCATTGCCCCTTTGACTTTCATTGGGGATACCATCACTGAAAAAAGTCGTCCACCACCAACTATCAGCATCTTGGCGGTTACCATCTCTAACATTAGAGCTTTTAACCTTTCACCTTAACATTCAAAAGTGTGACCATTTCTTAACCCTGCCACTGTCAACATCCTGGGCTTTTACCTTATCCATTTTCCAAATGATTTTGGAAGGGATAACTTTTCAAGGATATAGATGAATTAGTCTATTTTGTAAATGGAGGTGGCTAAATGTCTTTCAATTATTGCATGCAACAGAAAACATGGTGACGGACAAGTAACCTGCCGCCACTCAGTGTTTTTAATTACCCTTTATTTATTAGTGTACAGGATACAAATTTCCTACCTAATCTCCTACCTAAAACAACCAAGGACAACTTGACCTTGTCAAAGGAGCAACATTGTCACAATCTTTTGACATGAAAATAGACTTAAGAGAACAGAATGAGTGATTTTTTAAGATGTAGAAATTTATTATCATCTTGTAAATTAAACGTATCATCTGAAGCAGTTGATCATTATAAAAACAACTGTGTGCGATTTTACTTTTGTTTGTTTGAATCCCATTCCTGACAGGTAACTTCCTGACGATTATGATTCTATCTTGTAAGAAATGTGGTCTATCCAAAAGTGTCAAACTTTACCTGACGGCTATGGTACTGGCAGATCAACTGGTGGTTATCCTCGACCTGATATTGAGACAGATTCCGATTGTTTATCGTGAAAAGTTTACTTTCCTTCGCAGCATCCGCGTGTGTAATATCCACGCCATCCTGCTTTATGCAGCCACTGACTGTTCTGTCTGGTTCACCGTCAGCTTCACCTTTGATCGATTTGTGGCCATTTGTTGCCAGAAACTGAAAAGTAAATATTGCAATGAGAAAACGGCGGCTGTGGTTCTGGGGACAGTGTCTATGCTGAGCTCTTCAAAGAACTTTTTCTGGTACTTTATGTTCAGTGGCCGGTATTGGATGCAGAACTACCCTTGGTTCTGTTTCATCAGGGTGAATGTTACCAATTCTCCAGTTTGGGCAGCATTTGATTTAGTCCACAACATTCTGAATCCCTGTATCCCGTTTGCGTTAATTTTGCTGCTCAATGTTTTCACTGTAAGGCACATTGCAATGGCCAGCAGAGCTCGCCGCAGACTGTGGCATCGAAGCAGTGGGAAGAGATCGAGAGACGCAGAGATGGAGAGTCGAAAAAAATCGATCATTTTACTGTTCGCTATGTCGACCAATTTCATCCTGTTGTGGTCAATGTTAATGGTTTATTCCATATGGAGACGGATGTGGTACTTGGGATATCGGTCTGTCTTGATAGATAGATATGTGCTTGACTTAGGCTTCATGCTGCAGCTCTTGAGCTGCTGCACAAACACTGGGATATATGCTGTGACCCAGACTAAGTTCAGAGAGCAGTTCCAGAATGTGCTAAAATATCCTTTCAATCAATTCTTCAGTTCATTCTTTAATCAGTCAATTCCAACACGGTCCCATTGTGAGGATGTGGGGAAGGCAAGAAGTGTGGTCAGAGAGATGAAGTGGGGTCACGGAGAGGAATAGAGATCATATCCCATATGCCTCCAAATCCTAAATGACAACTCAAGGGAGAGAAGTGTACAGAGAGAGAAACAAAGAGGTAGAGAGAGAGAGAGAGAGAACGACAGACAGACAGTGACGGCGAGACAGACAGAGATATGTGAAGAGAGAGAGAGAGAGAGATAGTGAGAGCCTGTTAATTCATAAACTCAGCGAAGTTCTGGGCATCCGGCTTCAAATCCTGCCATGGCTGATGGAGGAATTGGAATTCCATAAACAATCTGGAATGAAGGGTCTCGTGAAGACCATGAAACCATTGTCTGTTGTGTTTTTCATTAATCTCATTATGGAAGGAAATCTTCTATCCTCAACTGGTCTGGCCTAGACCTGTCTCCAGACATACAGCAATGGAGTTGACCCTTAACTGCCCTCTCAACAATTATGGATTGGTAATAAATGCTGGCCTAGCCAGTGACATCCTTATCCTTTCAAAGAATGAAAAAAGTCAGACAACCAAGCCTGGCGTGTGAGAAAAATAGAAAGATCATCATTTGGAATGAAAATATGAAGGTGACATAGAACACAGGAGAGAAAGAGAGAATGAGGGAGAGAAAGAGAGAATGAGGGAGACAAGGAGAAGGACAGTGAAAAATATGGAGAGAAGGAGAGCGAGACAGCGAGGGAGTGAGGCAGAAATACACGGAGAGGGAAATAGTAAGGCAGAGCGACAAACAGAGAAAGAAAGGGAGCGAGAAGGAGAGACTGAAGGAGCATGTGGCAGATACAAAGTAAAGGAACTGGGTGGAGAATGGGACAGAGTGAGAGGTGGGTTGAGGAAAAGATCCAGAAATTAAGAACGAGGGACAGAAAAGGTACAGTGTCAGAAGGAGAGTTACAGAAAGACAATATGCAGAGAGGAGCAAGGCAATGGGATTCTCTCTCTCCCTCTCTCTCTCACACGCACACACTGTGCGTATGTGTGTGTGTGCGCGCATGTGTCTCTCTCTGATTCTCTCTCTTGGTCTCTCTCTCTCTCTCTCTCTCTCTCTGTGTCTCTCTCTCTCTGTTTCTTTCTATCTCTCTCTCTCTCCAAGGAAGGGCGAGAGAGAGACAAAGAAAGATAGCCAGAGAGAGAACGGAGGGAAAGAGACACAGCAAGGAGACAAAGAGACAGGGGAAGAGAGATAGAGACAGAGACGGACAGAGGGAGAAACAAAGAGAGAGAGAATGAGATGCAGAGAGAGAGATACACTGAGAGACAGAAAGACACGAAAGGAGAGGTCCAGGGACAGACAGAAGACAGGGAGGGAGAGAGACCAGAGACAAAGAAAGAAACAGGAATAGAGGCAGTCAGTGAAAGACATAAATCGAGATGTAAAGCTAGTGTGTATGAAAGCAAGTCAGCCAGAGTGATCGAGAGCACGTGATGGCTCAGCGGTTTTAGTGTGAGACTATAAATCCATAAACTCAACTGAAGTACTGGGGAGCCGAGTTCAAACCACACCACGGCAGAGGAAGGAGTTGGAATTTCAAAAAGAATCCGGAAGTTAGGGTCTGATGATGATCATGGAACCATTGTCGATTATCTGGTTCATTAATACCCTTTTGGGAAGGAAATTTGCCACCCTCAACCGGTCAGGCCTACATGTGACCCCAGATACATAGCAATGTCGTTGACTGTTTATTACCCTCTGGACATTTATGGGCAGGCAATAAATTCTGACCTGACCAGTGGCGCCCTTATCCTGTGAATGCATCTTCAAAAGTTAGAGACTCAAATTTGCAGTGAGAGGAAAATAGAAGTGTCGGAGTGGGGTGGAAAATGTAATGGAACAGAGTGTGTGATAGAGGAAGAATGACAGAGACAAGGAGAGGGAGAGAGAAGGACACAAAGAGAAGGACCGAGTGTGGCATACATACGTGGAGAGAGAAAGGCAGAATGACAAAGAGAGAACAAACGGGAGAGAGAAAGAGAGACAGAAGGAGAATATGGCAGATATAGACTGAAGCAGCTGGATGGAGAATGAGACTGAGTAGAGAAGGTCAGAGAAAAAAGACCATGGCAACGAGACAGAAACAGAGACAATGCCATAAAGAGGATGTTCGAAAGCGGAATTGAAGGGAGGGTGTGTGGGGGGAGCAATTAAGAGAGATGGGAGGCATCAGCAAGATCACCCATATGATGGGAAAACAGGATGCGTTAGATCCCAACTCTGAGGAAGGGTCACTCGACCCAAAACGTTAGCTCTGATTTCTCTCCACAGATGCAGTCAGACCTGCTGATCTTTTCCTACAATCTCTATTTTGCTGTCTGAATTTACACAATTCACACTTCTTGACGTTTTTATTAAGCTGGATCTCTTTGGAGGCGCTTGCTTGACGTTTTACTTCATTACCATCGTGATCAGTTAGTGAACGTTAGAGGCTATAAATATACTTTGAACAAAAAGACCAGAAGATTCAGATCAATGACGGGCGAGAGAGAGAAAAAGAGACAGAGACAGAAAGAGGGGAGAGAGAAATCGAGGATACCGAGTTGGGTGGGAATAGACAGGGACAGAAAGAGGTGGATAGAGGGAGTGAGCGGGGTGGAGGGGAGATGGTGGCATAGTGAAAGGCTCCTGGTCTCTCGCGATATCTCTCTCTCGCTCTCTTTCTCTTTCTATCCCTCTTGTATTTAAAGTGGTGCCGTGCCACATACTGCTGGCTTCCCCACTCGACTGCATAAGGGATGGTGACGAGTGAAAACCCTAAGAGGTTCAGTCAGAAAGAGAGAGATGAGCTCGCAGCAGTATCAATCACACATACACACACACCCACACACACACACCCACACACACGCGTGCACACACACGCATGTGCACACATGCGCACACACAAGCACACACGCATTATACTGGTTGGACTAAGTGTTATCGCGAGTGAAACATGCTCGTGTTCAGAAATGTGTTTGTTCCCTCTGCAACATACTGTATTTGCACAGTATTCCTCACTTTATGCACACTGAATAGCATCTTTCCATTTCAATTGTATTCAGGCACCTCCGAATGAGCCGCTTTTTTGTAAGGAGATATGGAGAATTGTAATTGAATTTCTGTAAATTGTAATGGTTTGTAAAGTACTCTTTCAGACTTAAGTGAGAAAAGAGTTCAAAGGTGCTGGGGGTGAGGCCAGCGCAGTTCATCTCCTTGTGCTCATATGTCAGGGGCAAAATCGATCACAAAAAAGTCTTGTGTGTCACCAAAGACATTACTTGAAGAACTAAAAAAAAGTTGCAGTCTGAGAGATTCACAGGTTTTGATGGTTTCCCACAACAAAAACCTTCTGTTTGTGCAGTGACGTGGAGGGTGGAAATTTATCCATTAAAACATGGGAGGGGAATTGGGGGTGAAAACGTGGGGGCCGGAGAGAGAGAGAGGGACAGCGCCGTGGTTTCGTTACTTTCAGATTCATTCATTCATTCAAACTTCCCTCCAGGCCTAAGTCTCTGCCTCTCTTTGACCCCATCAATGTCTGCCGCTCAAGATATTGTTCCCCAAATCTCTTCCCCCTCCCCAGGAATTGCCATCTCAATTTTCTCCCTTCCAAGATTTCCTGCCCAACTTAATTTGTGCTCCCGAAAATATTGTTAAGCCCCGATATTCTCACCTATAAGCACCACACCCCAATCCCCCTTTTGCAAGACCGACCAAACCCTGTGCTTGGTCCCACCGATATACCCTGCTTTATCAGCAGTGATGAATTCTCCGAATGGTCAGATCCCAGGTGCTTTTTCCCAGAACATTTAGGGAGTGGTGTCGAAA
>NC_057753.1:15165159-15177466 GCF_004010195.1 Chiloscyllium plagiosum
CCCATGCCTCTCACCATCTTGTAAATTTCTATCAGGTCTCCCCTCGGACTCCGACGTCCAAGTGACAACGAATCAAGTTCATGCAAACTCTCTTCGTAGTTAATACCCTCCACACCCGTCAACATACTGGTCAGACGTCTCTGTACCCTCTCCAAAGCCCCGACATCATTCCAACAGGGTGGCAAACAGAAAGTGACGCAATATTCCAAACGTGACCGAAGTAAATGTTGATCGCCTGCAACTTGACTTAGAAACATATGCTCAATGCGCTGGTAGATGAAGACAAGAATTTCATACGCCTTCTTCATCACCTTACCCACCTTTCTTGCCACTTTTAGAGAACTGGCATCCCTCTGCAGGCTAAGGTTTCTGAAATTTCTGACAATGATTTTCTACTCCCATGCTGCCTTCCAAAATACTCACATAAACAATAACACTCACACTCATAGGCACAGTTAAACAATCACAGACAATTACACCCACTCTTACTCACTCACTGACACTCGCAGGAATTAACACAAACACAACAAATACACTAATACCCTCATTCACTGACCCTCATACACATTCACTGTGGCATTGCGGTCGACAAAGAGACACAGACTCGCAACACAAGCATGAAACCGCCGCACTTTTTTACCGAGGAAATTCAATTCATATTGTACATTGTCACGAACAGCAAGATTCACAGTTCACAGAGATTATGGCGATGCATGAAAGATTTTCATTCATTTAAAAGCGAAAGAGCAGTCCAGATGATTTTTGCTGGACTACACGTTTTAATCATTCTTTCTTGGTCGGTGAAAATGTAAAACAATTACACATGGAATGCCTTAAAATCCTTCAGTGATAAATGATAGGGCCGTCGTCCCCATTCGAGAGTCTATGAAGCTATACAGAGAAATGGATCACGTGCTTCATCCAAACACTAAAATGATCTCTATACAATCTGTTTATTTTCCACTTTTAACTCATTACAATACACACAATCAAATAAGTAAAAGAGAGAACACTCATGTAGTCAGTTGAATTCAAAGTAAATACAAATGGATTACAATCAAGTAAAGCTGATATTAAGAAAAGCACTCAGCACTTGGGAAATGTTAGTACATTACTTCTCGCAACATCATCTGCCGCAGGAGGTCCCATGCTGAAACAGGCGCTAACGTTTACCTGAAATGATAAAGAGAGTATTTGAGTCAACTCAACGTCATGTCACCTGTGTTCTCCATTTGCAGCACATACATCTGCCAACCACAGCTGGCGCTTCTCCCTGGAGGGATAGAGAAAAAGAGTCAAAGTGACTCTACATTATCGGAGTGAGGAGGGGGATAACCGAGGTGTATATCTATCTGCGTCTTCAGCTGGATACAAAAGACAGCATGGAATAGACAGGTGGGCAGCAAATGATCCCACCGCCAATATTTATTCTACAATCAGCAAAATTACCAAACATGTTACACAAAAGTTATCACTTCGGATTTGTGGGGGTTTGCTGTGTACATGCTGACTGCAGCTTATTCTCATTTACTGCTGAGAGGACATTTCCAAAAGCATACCATTGGCCACGCGTGTCTTTGTACGTTGGGTGGTGATAGTTGGTGTAACATAACAAAAGGTCTTCTGCTTATTTCTTTCTGGTAAAATAAACTTCAATGATCTCTGGGACGCGATTACATTTTTTTTATTAGTTTGATAATTCCCATCACAAGTAATCTTTCTTTCACTGATTAAAAACAAACGACGTGCTGTCGGTGATGATTTTGAACATTACATAATGCTCAATGCATCTCATAATTTGTTGAAAAGCCTGGACATCCCATTCTCTCCTCTCTGTCAGAAACATTGGAACTCATGTGAAAAGGTATCTCTTATCTGTTGGATGTGTTTGCTATGAAATTCTGTATCACAGTTTCAGTGCAAGTCAGTTATGAAGGCGCCAAACATATGCAAGTTATCAGAAATCAAAGGATGGATTTTCTCAGAGGGCATCAGAGACGTGTGATGCACTGGGTTGAAATGATTCAAGTAATATTAGGCTCCTTTTCGTGATGGCCAGGAAGCTGAACAATGATAGTGTGGAATTCAGGAGTATTATGTGACCATGTCAAATGCTGTTTCTTGAAACCATAGATTAGCACTGGACAGAAGAGGACCTTAGAATAAAAGATATGCGACTAAATTTTATAGTCTCATGTTCCCACACAAAGTTTTGAATGTTATCACACTTAAACTATTCATGCAAGCATATTTTGGAAGTTCAAAGTTACTCCGCCTAAAATATCCTCACAGCCAGTCCATTCCAGGGAAGCACCCGCCTCTGGGTAATGATAAGTTTCCTTAAATCCCTTCTGAAGTCGCATGTTTCTCTGTTAATGTATGTCACCCTTCTTAATAGCCCATTCGGAAGGTTTCTAAAGATCAACACTGACTATTAAACAGTTTTGAAAATACGCAGGATGTTTCGTCTTACTTTGATCAGTGAGACTTGTTAGCAAGGTTAGATCTTATCGAATACAGGGAGAACTAGCCATTTGGATCCAGAACTGGTTTTACGGTAGAAGACAGAGGGTGGTGGTGGACGGTTGTTTTTCAGACTGGAGGCCTGTGACCTGTGGAGTGCCACAAGGATCGGTGCTGGGTCCGCTACTTTTTGTCATTTACATAAATGATTTGGATGCGAGCATAAGAGGTACAGTTAGTAAGTTTGCAGATAACACCAAAATTGGTGGTGTGGTGGACAGCGAAGAAGGTTACTTCAGATTACAACAGGATCTTGACCAGATGGGCCAATGGGCTTATATGTGGCAGATGGTCGGAGGTTGAGGGGTGACCTTATAGAGGTTTACAAATTTGAGGGGCATGGATCGGGTAAATAGACAAAGCCTTTTCCCTGGGACGGGGGAGTCCAGAACTGGAGGACATTGGTTTAGAGAAAGAAGGGAAAGATAGAAAAGAGACCTAAGGGGCAACCTTTGCACACAGAGGGTGGTACGTGTATGGAATGAGCTGCCACAGGAAGTGGTGGCGGCTGGTGCAATTGCAGGATTGACGAGGCATTTGGATGGGTTAACGATTAGGAAGGGTTTGGAGGAATTTGGGGCGGGTGCTGGCAGTTGAGACTAGATTGGGTTGGGATAGCTGGTCGGCATGGACGGGTTGGACCGAAGGGTCTGTTTCCATGCTGTACATCTCTATGACTCTATGATATCTAAGTATTGCAACATTTGGGAACTGTAATTGTAGGAATTCAAGTGCACTGTTATATTTCATATTTTGCAGAGATTTAACTGGAGAGTAGTGACGTTCGAGACAGAAAAGTGATTCAGGGGATTCTGGAAATCGGGAGCAAAACAGAAATGGTGGCAAACCCGGCAGGAGTGGCAGTATGTGGGGACAGAAAGCAGAGTGGGAGCTATTGGTCCAGAGATCCACCTTTCGAGTAAATGCAGTGGCTTGATTGGCAACGTAATGAATGCCATATTTTGGAGGACAGTCCACACAGACAGATGACCTCAGTGGGGGTGAGGAGAGAAGCTCGAAAATGTTGCAAGCTGATCACTGGGGAAGCCAGGAACATTGCAGCAATTTTCGTCCATTGGCCAATTGGAAATGTTTAAACGGCTAGACAGCTGATCGGATAGTTTGGGTTTTAGTGTCAAGAGCGTCCACAGCATTGACGATGTTCATGTTAGAGTGACTCATTCCTTCTCTGTAATAGGTATGATTGCCAGGCTACCGAATACCCACATCAAACTCAACTCTCTTTGTATTTTGCAAATAAAGATCCACAGCGTGTGTCTTCCATTGAGCAGCAAGATCTACAACGTGAAACCTTCGAGCAGATAAAACCACATCTTCCATATTGGCCATCCAGCCAACTGGTGATTCACTGAAAATGTAGTTTTATAGACTTGGAATTTCACCGTTTGGTGAAGGTTGTGTTGGCTATTCAAAGAGCTGAGAAAAATGCAGTTTCTAATCAATATCCACAAATTTAGTTTTCTTCAGGTAATTCTTCATTTCCTTGAAATTAAGATTCTCCCTCCACTAATAAAGCTCCTTCTCAGTGTCACCTTGTTGGGAAATGTCTCTGATTGCTCTGAATGTTGTTCTTAGAATTTCAGCCATCACAATATTGATCACATAATGGAAAGGAAATAAGATGGCTCAAACGCACAGAGAGCTAGTTAAGTTGGGAGTATCTGTACTGTAACTCACTGCCAGCATTTATCAGTGTGAGGGAATAATCAGGATCACTGTCCAATTGTAACTGATCATCTTGAGATTCAGTGTCTTCAGTCTCAACATCGTAATCATCACCATGAATTGGACTTTGGAGGAAAATATGATCATCTCTGAAACAGCTGCAAAACATAACACCGCGGAGTGGAAAATCAGATTCGAGTTGGTTTGCAAAGCTGGTGTTGGAATATGGGATCAGAGGAGTTAGGTGAATCACAGGACTTTGGTGTGGCGGATAAGAGATGAACCACAGATGACGATTGTTTTCTAGAGAAATTGGAAGAATAAGACCAATCTGATTGAATTATTCAAGTAATTAAATTCACAAAAGTGAGAGATAAAAAGAACTATTTTTAATTGTTGTAGATGCCAGATCTCAAGGACATGACCCATGACCACAGTCCGACGATTCAGGAGAAATCATGAAAGAAGAACGACTTGCAGAGATCTGGAATTATTTTCCTCGAAAATCAATTGATGTTAGGCTTGTCATTTATTTTAAGTATGAGACAGATTATACGTGATATTCATCAAAGGTTTTAAGGGATATAAGCCAAAAGCAGCTGTCTGAATTTAGGGTACACTGCAGCCAGCCATGGCCTCACTGAATGGCAGAACAGGATCGAGGGGCTGAACGACATCCTTGGAGCTGAGGACACTGAGGTGTGGGCAGGATTTAGCTGCATGAAATTATCGATGACGTCAGTGGGATGGACAGGAAACAACTTTTCTGTTTGGTGCTGAGATCAAAGATGAGCGGCATTGGATTTAGGGAAGAGAAGGGACAATTAAAGAGAATGTGAGTGAAATTACTTTTGCCCTGAAGCTGTTGGGAATCTGGGGCTCACTGCCTGTAAGAGTGATAGAGGCTAAAGACCTTGACAAAGTTTCATAAATCTTCAGTGGCACAGTTGTGGCACCAATCCATACAAGGCTATCGGCTATGGACTACTAAATGGGATCAGAATGGTTCGGTGGTTGTTTTGACAGGGCTGGATGGTTCCGGTCTCTTTGACTCCAAACTAATAACTTTTTTTTAAACTGGCCATGCATGTGTTAGATCAATTGGTGACGGCGTCATCTCAGTTTTCTGAGCGTTGACACTTTAATGTTTGGACGGCAGAGCTGTCTTCATCCTGTAACGAAATCTCCGTCTCTGTCCGGCTCCATCATGTTAACCGCTGTATGCTCATTGTATCATAAGCTCTGTCTGAAACGTTGAAGAGAAATCCAAATTTGCTCGAATGTAATAATAAATTAAAACAATTTTAGATCTTCATTCGAGTCTCTGGAGATTTCATCTCTTTACAGAAGAGCCCAGAGACATAAGGAGCCAGCAGCAGCCTATTGAGTCAGCTCTGACTGATCTGACCCTCCTCAACTACCAATCTCCTGCCCTTGCCCCCTGAATCCCCGTCCGTCTCTCTCTCTATCTCAACCTTGAATACCCTCAATGCCACAACCTGCAGCCCTTTCCCCTTGATCCCCCTTCCTCTCTTAAACTTGCGCTCTCTCTCTCTCTCTCTCCCCCTCTCCCCTTGACAAATCCCACAGATTCACTCCCCTCGGAAAGTGAAGGCTGCATTGCATCTGAGATGATGTCCCTCTGGGTCACAGAGGCTCCCGCTTGAGGGGGAAAGGGAAACAACCTCATTCCGTGTCATCCCTGTCTAGATCCCATCCACCCGCCCCCACCCCCACCCAACCCAAGAATTTTCTGTTTCAATCCCAGTCACCTCTCATTCTTCTTGGCTCCCGACGAGGACAGGCCCCGACTGACTTGAACCGTCCCTCGTCAGGCAGTCCCTCCATCCCCGGGATCGGCCAGGTGAACCTTTTCTGGACGCCTACTCGCGAAGTGCTTCACCGAGCATCTCCGGGACGCCCGCAACAATCAACCCCACTGCCTCGTGACCGACCATTTCGATTCCTCCTCCCAATCTGCGGAGGGCATGCAGATCCTGGGCCTCCTCCATTGCCTCTCCCTCGCCAACCGACGCCTAGAGGAAGAACGCCTCATCTTCCACCTCGGAAAGCTTCAACCCCAGGGCATCAATGTGGACTTCTCCAGTTTCCTCATTTCGCCTTCTTTCCACCCCCCCCCACCCCGACAACCTTACCCTAGTTCCAACCTTCCAGCTCAGCACCATCCTCATGACCTGTCCTACCTGTCAATCTCCCTTCCCATCTATCCACTCCAACCTCCCCTCCGATCTATCACCTCCATCCACCTATTGCACCCTCAGCTACCTATTGCACCCTAAGCTACCTTCTTCCCCAACCCCACCTCCCTCCCATTTATCTCTGCCTGCATTCCTGCTGTAGGACTTTTGCCTGAAACGTCGATTTTCCTGCTCCTGGGATGCTGTGCTTTTCCAGCCCTACTCTAATGGTGACTGACATCGGCCCCAGCCAATAGCGAGGGGGCCCGGCGGTGACTGGCACCAGCTCTGGGTGAAGGTGAGGGGCGGAAACTGACAACAGCACTGCGAATCACTGCGGGTGAAGGGCGGTGACCGGAGAGCTCTGACCAATGGGGAGGGTGAGGCTCGTTAATTGGCGGCAGCCCGCCCAACAGTAATTGACAACGCGGTGACCAATAGTGAGAGTGAGTCGTGAGTTGCCCGACCAATGGTGACGGGCGGTGACTGACAATGCCGTTGACCAATACTGATAGGGGTAGGCGGTGACGAGCGATGTGCCTAACCAATGGTGACGGGTGGTGACTGACGTTAGATTTGACCAATCGTGAGGCTGTGGGCAGTGACTGACTCCCGTTCTGACCATCAGTGAGGGAGAGGATTGGTGACTGACAACAGCAATGACCAATCGTAAGGGGGGCGTCACTTGACTGACAGCAGCTCTGACCAATCATGCTTCCTGGTCAAGACCTTATGCTCGCAACGCCGATTCTCCTGCTCTTCGAATGCTGCCTGACAGGCTGTGCTTTACGGGTACCACACTCTTCAACTCTAATCGCCAGCATCTGCGGTTCAGTGAGGCTGAGTGGCAACAGTCCTGAGCAGTAGCGGGGTGAGGGGCGATGACTACTATCGGCCATATCAATACTGAGGGAGTGGGGCGGTGACTGGCAGCAGCTATTACCAATAGTAAATGTGAGGGCCGTGACTGACGTTACGGCTGACCAATCGGGAGACAGAGGGTAGGTGACTGACGCTGTGGCTGACCAATACTGAGAGAACAAGACCGATAATTGAGAGCATGAGAATAGCGAGTTACTGACGTTGCGGCTGACCAATGGTAAGCGTGAGCGGTCTTGACTGATGGTACGCCTGACCAATAGACAGAGCGCGGAGTGTGACTGACGGCGGGAGAAACGGCGTTTTGGGCACAAGCCCTTCATCAGGAGTCTGACCAATCGAGAGCGTATACCGCATTGATGGACGGCTGCCCGTACCAATCAGGACGGCGATCCGTGCAGACCGAAGGCCGGCCTGATCAATCGAAGATGATGGCCCTGGCACAACGGACCAATAGTGAGAGAGATCTGCGCTGACCGATGGAAGGACCGACCAATAGAATGTGACGCCCCGCCCCAACACTGTGTCCTTTGAATCACATTGAGAAATGAATTTTGTATGATTAAACGAAACACGAAAATAAATGCAATTCACCATCTTCCCTTTAAACCAATTGCAGAACATACACTCAAATGAAACCGAGATTGCAATTGTAGTTATCTCAAGACAAAATAAATGTTACTGAATTACAATTAAGTGCAGCTTATTTCGAGAAGAAAAGAATCACCAATTTGGGAATAGAATAGAATAGAATCCCTACAGTATGGAAGCAGGCTATTCGGCCCAACAAGTCCACACCGACCCTCCAAAGAGTTACCCATCCAGACCCAGTCCCCTAGCCTATTTCTCCACATTTCCCCTGACTCATGCACCTAACCTGCACATCCCCGAACACTATGGGCAATCCACCCTAACCTGCACATCCCTGTCCATGGTGAGACAATTCTCCATGGTCAATGCACCCTAACCGGCACACTACGGGACAATTTGGCATAGCCAACCTAACCTAACCTGCACTTCCGTGGACACTTTGAGCGATTTAGCATGGCAGATCCAGACTATCCTGCACGTCTCTGGAGTGTGGGAAGAAACCGGAGCAAACTTACACAGACATGGGGAGAATGTGGACACACCACTCAGATAGGCACCCGAGGCTGGAATTGAACCCCGGTCCCTAGCGCTGTGCGGCAGCAGTGCTAACCACAGAGCTGCCGTGCCCCATTGCGGGGCTTCTCACAATATTGTCTGCCTCGGGACGTCACTTGATGAAATAGACTCTCAGACTACCTGAAATACTGTTTGCAGCTGAATCCAGATGCCCCTGAATGTACCATTCTGGGAGCAAACATGGTGAATTTTAATTCACTTTCTGCAATCTGCAAAGTTTTGTCAACCAGGTCTCTCAGATTCTCAGTGAGAAAAGAATTCAAAACTCAGATGATCAATAGGTTTTTTCCTCTCTCTGCCCAGATCTCATTGGCAACATGGATCAGACAAAACTACTGTGTGTCTCCAAAAACATTACTTGAAGCAGGAAACAACATTGCAACCAAAGAGATTCATAGGCTTTTATACTTACTCTGAAAAAGAAAAATCTGTTGCTTGTGTACTGGTGTGAGGAGGTCACTAGAAGATAACATGGCACCACTTTAAACACAGGAGGTTGGGGGAAGTGAATTAGAGAGTCTCTGAGCCTTTGAGGCATCAAGTGTTAATGAATTAATTAATTCATTCAAATTTCCCTTCAGGACAATGTGTGTTCATTGTAGCCAAAGATGGACACACAGATACACGCACAGAAAAGTAGAGATGCACGTATGGAGATACACATCGGCATGGAGTCACAGAATCAGAGATGCACAGCAGGGAAACAGACTGTCTATGCTCACCAGATATCTTCAAGTAATCTAGTCGCATTTGCCAGAAATTTGCCCACATCCCTCTAAACCCTTCCTATTCATGCCTTTTAAATGCTCTCATTGTACCAGCCACTGCCTCCACCTAAACTAAGGGGACATTTCATCGAGCATTTCAGCCGAGCCTGCAGGGGCGGACATGACCTGCCAGTCACTGTCCATTTTAATTCCCCTTCCCACTCTCTTTCTGACATGACCATCCTCAGTCTCCTCCATTGCCGTCGTGAATCAGACCACATATTGTAGGAACAGCACCTCACCTTCCACTTTGGCAGTCTTACAGCCTACAGGACTCAACATTGAGTTCTCCCATTTCAAATAAACTCCCTTCTCTTTCCTTCAATCCCTTCAAACTCCTCTGATCTACACTTCCTTCCAGCTCCCAACCAGATACATTCCTTCCATTGGCCAGCCAGGTTGTACCCTCTACCTGTGTGCATCTATATCCCCACCTCACCACATTGCCCGCTACCCCACCCCCTTAATTTGCAGCTCCCCTTCTCTCCATTCCCAGTCCTGCAGAAGTGTTGCACTAGAAACGTTGACCTCTCCACCTCCTGACACTGCCTGGCTTTCTGTGTTCTTCCAGCCTCCAGCTTGTCTACTTTGGATTCCAGATCTGCAGGGTTTTTTTTTGTCTCCACCACTTCCTCGGACAGCTCATTCCATGCACGTACTACGCTCTGTGTGAAAATGTTGCCCCTTAGGTCCCTTTTAAATCTTTTTATCTTATACCCTAAATCTACACTTTCTAGATTGGACTCCCCCACCCCAGGGAAAAGACCTTTCTATTTAGCTCATCCATGCCCCTCACGATTTTATAAACCCCTATAACATCACCCCTCAGCCTCTCCCTAACATTGGCAACAACCTTGTAAACTATTTTTCTGAACCTTTCCAAGTTTAACAACGTCCTTCATAAGTGGAGGGAGCCCAGAATTGCACATAGTATTCCAAAAATAGCCGGACAAATGTCCTGTATAGCCGAAACATGACCTCCCAACTCAATGACTATCAGCATTATATCAACCAAACCCTGTCTAATCTTCCCACAATCCATGTCCTTCTTCTTGGTGAATACTGAAGTGAAGCACTCATTAAGGACCTCGCCCACTTCCTAAGGCTCCACAGATAAACACCCCACTCTGTTCTGGAATGGACCTGCTCTTTCCCTAGATACACATTTGCTGTCAACATAGGAATAAAATGCCTTGGGATTCTCCTTAATCCTCCTTACCGAGGGCATTTAATGTCCTCCTTTATCCTTCCTGATTTTTGTTTAAGTTATTTCCCGTTTCCTGAATATTCTTCAAGGGCTTTGCTTCATTCCTAAACCTTGCATCTGTTACCATTTTGTTTTTTACGAACTTAGAATATCTCTTGTCATCCACAGGTTCCTTAACTTTCATCAACACAAGAACATGCAAATTCTGAACTTCGATCCATAGAACCTAGAACATTACAGCGCAGTGCAGGATCTTCAACCCTCGATGTTGTGCCGACCTGTGGAACCAACCTGAAGCCCATCTAACCGACACTATTCATTCTCGTCCATATGCCTATCCAATGACCATTTAAATACCCATTAAGTGGGCGAGTCCACAGCTATTGCAGGCAGTGTGTTCTACACCCCGACGACTCTCTGAATAAAGAATTTACATCTGACATCTGTCCTATATCTATCTTCCCTCAATGTGAAGCTATGCGCTCTCATTCTGGCCATTACCATCCTCGGAAAAAGGCTCTCAGTTTCCACCGGTTCTCAGACTGATTATCTTATATGTCTCAATTAATTCACCTCTCAACCTTCTTCTCTCTATCAAAAACAGCCACAAGTCCCTCAAGCTCCTATTGTAAGAACCTCCCTCCATATCAGGCAACATTCTAGTAAATCCCCTTTGAACCCTTTCCAAAGTTTCCACATTCTTCCTGTATTGCGGTGACTTGGGAGGGTCATGTCGCAGCTGTACAGGTCATTGGTTAGGCCACTTGGAATATTGCGTGCAAGTCTGGTCTCCTTCCTATCGGAAAGATGTTGTGAAACTTGAAAGGGTTCAGAAAAGATTTACAAGGATGTTGACAGGGTTGGAGGATTTGAGCTACAGGGAGTGGCTGAACAGGCTGAGGCTGTTTTCCCTGGAGTGTTGGAGGCTGAGGTGTGACCCGATAGAGGTTTACAATATTAAGAGGGGCATGGATAGGATAAATGGAGAAAGTCTTTTCTCAGGGATGGGGGAGTCCAGAACTTGAGGTCATAAGTTTAAGGTGAGAGGGGAAAGATATAAAAGAGACCTAAGGGGCAACTTTTTCACACAGAGGATGGAATGAGCTGCCAGAGGAAGTGGTGGAGGCTGGTACAATTGCAACATTTAAAATGCATCTGGATGGATATATGAATAGTAAGGGTTTGGAGGGATATGGACCGGGTGTTGGCAGGTGGGACTAGATTGGGTTGGGATATCTGGTCGGCATGGACAGGTTGGACCGAAGGGTCTGTTTCCGTGCTGTACATCTCTATGATTCTATGACCAGATGCACTATCTTCAAAAGACGTCAGATGTGGATTTACCATCAAAAAGCTGCTCGCCCCATTTTATTTGTTGAAATTTTATTGCTGGAACAGCACAGCAGGTCAGGCAGCATCCAGGGAACAGGAGATTCGCGTTTCGGGCACAGGCCCTTCTTCAGAAACCTTCCTGAAGAAGGGCCTGTGCCCGAAACGTCGAATCTCCTGTTCCCTGGATGCTGCCTGACCTGCTGTGCTGTTCCAGCAATAAAGTTTCAACTTTGATCTCTAGCATCTGCAGACCTCACTTTCTTCCCGCCCCATTTTATTTCTCAAGTTCCTCTATCATACCAGTGCAAGAAGCCTACCCCTATGGCACGGTGGTTCAGTGGTTAGCACTGCTGCCTCACAGTGCTATGGACCCATGTTCAATTCCAGCCTTGGGCAACTGTCAGTGTGGAGATTCCACATTCTCACTGTGGGTTTCCTCCCACTGTCCAAAGTTGTGCAGGTCAGGTGAATTGGCCATTCTAAATTGCCCGTAGTGTTAGGTGCATTCGTCAGAGGGAAATGGGTCTGGGTGGGTTACTCTTCGGAGG
>NC_057753.1:15177814-15180675 GCF_004010195.1 Chiloscyllium plagiosum
CAACTGATCTTGTTTCCTCCGTCCTTCTGATGGAGGGAAGGTCATTGATGAAGCAGCTGAAGATGCCTGGGGTCCAGGACACTAACCTGAGGAATTCATGCACAGATGTCCTGGAGCTCAGATGACTGACCTCCAACAACCGTGACCACCTTCCAATGTACCAGGGATGCCTCCAACTAGCAGAGATATTGGCCCATAATTTTGCACCAATTTTGCTCAAACTCCTTCACGCCCCACTCCATCGAATGCAGCCTTGGTGTTGAGGGCTGTCATTCTCACCTCACCTCTGGAATACAGCTCTTGACAGAGACTGGATGGAGGGTCAGTAGCTGACAGAACCAAAACTGGGCATCACTGAGCAGGGTCTTGCTGAGTGGCAGCTGCTTGATAGCACTGTTACATATACTGTCCATCACTTTACTGATGATTGAGTGTATAGAGCAGGAATTGACCAGGTTGAATTGGTCCTGCATTTTATGTACACAACATACCCTGGCAATTTCCCACATTGGTGGGTAGGTGCCACAGTTGTAACTACACTGGAACAGCTTGGTTAGGGGAGCAAGACTTTATGGAGCACAAGCCTTCAGCAACATTGGTGGACGGTGTCAGGCCCCATAGCCTTTGTAGCATCCAGTGTCTCCAAACGTTTTTCGATATCAAGGAGAGTATCAAACTCCTATCTGTCATAATAGGCACTACTGGAGAAGGCGAGATGCATCATCCACACAGCACTTCTGACTAAAGATTGCTACGAAAGTTCCAGCCCTTGTCACGGAATCCCAACAATGTGGAAGTAGGCCATTCTGCCCATCAAGTCCACACCAACCCTCGTTAGAGTATCCCACCCAGACTCTACCCCATCTCCATCTTTCCTTGTCAATCCCTGGACACTTTAGCATGGTCAATCCACCTAAGACACACATCTTTGGACTGTGGAAGGAAATTGGAGCACCCTGTGGAATTCCACGGAGACACGGCAAGAATGTGTGAACACCACAGGGGCGGTCGCTGGAGTGTGGGATTGAACCTAGGTCCCCGGTGCTGCGAGGTAGTGGTGCTAACCACTGAGCCACTGTGCTGACCATTACTTTTTCACTGATATGTTGGGCTCTTCTATCATTGAGATGGGGACATAAATGGAGCCTCCTCTTCCTTTTAGTTGTCCACCAATTAAAGTACAACTGCGGAGGTTAGTTCTGATCCAGTATCCTGAAATCTCGATTGCCTGAGAGAGAGGGGTGGTTGTCCAGCTATATAAACGAACCTGGATATTGTTGGATGTTCATTTTGAACCGCTGCACTGCACTGGATCTATTCAGAACATTGCATCATATTTGAACTGAGTAAAGTTGCTCTGGAACTTTGGAAGCTGTGTTGTGTATCACTCCCTCTTGAGCAGCACCAAATTGCGCTAAACCATTTTAGTTCGCTTTTGATGTAAGTAACATCGGCTGTGGTGCAGTGAGACAGGGATCAAGTGATCAATCCATCATGTTTAATACAAATTAATCGCATCCCAAAACAAAACACAACTGTGAAAAAGGAGTTGAATGCTTGCTGTGCATCAACTCGAAGCTGACACATCTACATATTGTTACAATGCTTTAACGAAGTAAGTTTGATCTTGTTTTTTTTAAGAGGGGTCGTAAAAGTAGAGGTGCCATTGGGTCTAGAAAAAGCCTACTGTTACAATGCTTTAACGAAGTAAGTTTGATCTTGTTTTTTTTTAAGAGGGGTCGTAAAAGTAGAGGTGCCATTAGGTCTAGAAAAAGCCTACTTTAACAATAGCAAAGGAGTGGCTGGTCCTCACAATTCAGATCCCTTCTGGCTTAGTTTAGCTGTGGCGGTGACAAGATGTTGCAGTCCAGGAGGTTTGAAAGTTCAGCAGATGATTCCTGACTGACTATCCCTCTGAACTGCCTTTGGATGTTGTTCCCTCCTGCCTCTACGAATCTGTGTTTCAATTTACCTTTATTGTCAAGAGGCGTGTTTATGGGATGTTGCTAGATTGGAATAGCTCATTAGTTAAGTTGCGGTATCGTGTCAGTAAAGCTTTCCAATCATTAAATTGTTCTAAATCATGCTTTATTTTGTTCGTGTTTCAACTATAGTATTTAAAGAAATTCTGTTTTGCTTAAAGCCGAGTGGTTTGATCACTGCATCGCAACTGGAACACCCACTTCACATCTGCCTTTAAAAGAGAAAGAAGTTAGAAACTAGGGAATCTTCTTGAAATACTTTGAGGGGCTTCTGGCCTGGTCCATAAGAATATGCAGCATAGAAATGTTGGGGATGAATGGCCTCCTTTTGTCCTGTAAATTCTATGATCTCTCACACTCTGCACAGACTGTATTTTGTACTACTTATAACCGCCTAACTCACCTCCTGACATTTCACGACAAACTTGATGATGTTTTATTTGGGTTTAGTAGTTCAAGCATAGATTGTTACAGTGATCTAACAAGAGACAATATGATGGTAAACAAATGTGATGGGCCACATGGGCCAGTGTAGAAAATGATTGCTGTGGGACAGTCACTGCGTATTTTCCACTGCAGTGATTGTAACAAGATCAGTCAGGTGGACCTCATAGAATTGGGGCTGTCAACGTGCTCCAATCAGGGAGCCCTGGCTGACAGACACTCTCTGAAACCTGGGCTCTGAAGGAACCGGTTTAGTGTCAAGTGCTACGTACGTATAAATAAAGAGTGACTCGGTGAGAGTGATACCAGGCTATGTGCATTTATTTCACAATGAATATATTTGTTACAATTAAAGTAAAACTTCTGCAATGAAAACAGAGATTATGAGAAGCAATTATCAGAAAAAAAGGGGAGTGACTTTGAAATTCCTTTTTC
>NC_057753.1:15181175-15190268 GCF_004010195.1 Chiloscyllium plagiosum
AGTCAGGAATCATCTGCTGAATTTTCAAACCTCCTGGACTGCAACATCTTGTCACCGCCACAGCTAAACTAAGCCAGAAGGGATCTGAATTGTGAGGACCAGCCACGCCTTTGCTATTGTTAAAGTAGGCTTTTTCTAGACCCAATGGCACCTCTACTTTTACGACCCCTCTTAAAAAAAAAACAAGATCAAACTTACCTCGCTAAAGCATTGTCACAATATGTAGATGTGTCAGCTTCGAGTTGATGCACAGCAAGCATTCAACCCATTTTTCACAGTTGTGTTTTGTTTTGGGATGCGGTTAATTTGTATTAAACATGATGGATTGATCACTTGATCCCTGTCTCACTGCACCACAGCCGATGTTACTTACATCAAAAGCGAACTAAAATGGTTTAGCGTAATTTGGTGCTGCTCAAGAGGGAGTGATACACAACACAGCTTCCAAAGTTCCAGAGCAACTTTACTCAGTTCAAATTTGAAGCAATGTTCTGAATAGATCCAGTGCAGTGCAGCGGTTCAAAATGAACATCCAACAATATCCAGGTTCGTTTATATAGCTGGACAACCACCCCTCTCTCTCAGGCAATCGAGATTTCAGGATACTACCTCGCAGCACCGGGGACCTAGGTTCAATCCCAGCGACCGCTCCTGTGGTGTTCACACATTCTTGCCGTGTCTCCGTGGATTTCCACAGGATGCTCCAATTTCCTTCCACAGTCCAAAGATGTGTGTCTTAGGTGGATTGGCCATGCTAAAGGGATTGACAAGGAAAGATGGAGATGGGGTAGAGTCTGGGTGGGATACTCTTACGAGGGATGGTGTGGACTTGATGGACAGAATGGCCTACTTCAACATTGTCCTTCCACAGTCCAAAGATGTGTGTCTTAGGTGGATTAGTCATGCTAAAGTGTCCAGGGATTGACAAGGAAAGATGGAGATGGGGTAGAGTCTGGGTAGGATACTCTTACGAGGGTTGGTCTGGACTTGATGGGCAGAATGGCCTACTTCAACATTGTTGGGATTCCGTGACAAGGGCTGAAACTTTCGTAGCAATCTTTAGTCAGAAGTGCTGTGTGGATGATGCATCTCGCCTTCTCCAGTGGTGCCTATTATGTCAGGTAGGAGTTTGATACTCTCCTTGATATCGAAAAACGTTTGGAGACACTGGATGCTACAAAGGCTATGGGGCCTGACACCGTCCAGCAATGTTGCTGAAGTCTTGTGCTCCATAAAGTCTTGCTCCTCTAACCAAGCTGTTCCAGTGTAGTTACAACTGTGGCACCTACCCACCAATCTGGGAAATTGCCAGGGTATGTTGTGTACATAAAATGCAGGACCAATTCAACCTGGTCAATTCCTGCTCCATACACTCAATCATCAGTAAAGTGATGGACGGTATATGGAAGAGTGCTATCAAGCAGCTGCCACTCAGCAAGACCCTGCTCAGTGATGCCCAGTTTTGGTTCTGTCAGCTACTGACCTTCCATCCAGTCTTTGTCAAGAGCTGTATTCCAGAGGTGAGGGGAGAATGACAGCCCTCAACAGCAAGGCTGCATTCGATGGAGTGGGGCGTGAAGGAGTTTGAGCAAAATTGGTGCAAAATTATGGGCCAATATCTCTGCTAGTTGGAGGCATTCTTGGTACATTGGAAGGTGGTCACGGTTGTTGGAGGTCAGTCATCTGAGCTCCAGGACATCTGTGCATGAATTCCTCAGGTTAGTGTCCTGTACCCCAGGCATCTTCAGCTGCTTCATCAATGACCTTCCCTCCATCAGAAGGACGGAGGAAACAAGATCAGTTGAACAGCCAAGCTTGGGTTGACAAGTGGCAAATGACATTGACACAACGTTAGAAATATTTCACTTTAACCACTTCAGTCTCATTCTGGTGTCAGACTGAAGGTGATGTCAACGGAGGTGTGGCGATTCGTGAGAAATTCATGGTTTTACCCTCTGTCCTTTCCTGTATGGCTCTAGGTTTAGGTATGGGTCAGTAAAGAATATGGATATCTAGGCATTTTCTTGAAATGACCTGATCGGAATTGTGTTCATCTATGTTTTTCAGGAGTGATCATTTGCTGTGCTTTAGATTCCCCTTTTGAAATAAATCACACTTTCCCACTTGTTCTTTTAGATTCAGTTATATAAATACATCACTTGATACAATAATAATCTTTATATTCTCAATCGTGCTGATAAAACCATTTCATAACCTGAAAACGTCAAACTTGCACTAGGAAATGTGTTAGCCCAGGTGTTTGAATTTTCGACGGGACAGCATTTTGGGAAAGGCAATCATAATTCTGTGCGTTTTAAGTTAGTTAAGGATACTGAAAATACTGGTCCTGGGGTGAAAATATCAAATTAGGGTAGATTAGATTACCTACAGTGCGGAAACAGGCCCTTCGGTCCAACAAGTTCACAACGACCCTCCAAAGAGTAACCCACCCAGACCCATTTCCCTCTGACGAATGCACCTAACACTACAGGCAATTTAGAATGGCCAATTCACCAGACCTGCACAACTTTGGACAGTGGGAGGAAACCCACAGTGAGAATGTGGAATCTCCACACTGACACTTGCCCATGGCTGGAATTGAAAGTGGGTCCCTAGCACTGTGAGGCAGCAGTGCTAACCACTGAACCACCGTGCCATCGGGGTAGGATACTTGCACTGGTATAATAGAGGAACTTGAGAAATAAAATGGGGTGAGCAGCTTTTTGATGGTAAATCCACATCTGACGTCTTTTGAAGATAGTGTATCTGGTCATAGAATCATAGAGATGTACAGCACGGAAACAGACCCTTCGGTCCAACCTGTCCATGCCGACCAGATATCCCAACCCAATCTAGTCCCACCTGCCAACACCTGGTCCATATTCCTCCAAACCCTTCCTATTCATATATCCATCCAGATGCATTTTAAATGTTGCAATTGTACCAGCCTCCACCACTTCCTCTGGCAGCTCATTCCATCCTCTGCGTGAAAAATTTGCCCCTTAGGTCTCTTTTATATCTTTCCCCTCTCACCTTAAACTTATGACCTCAAGTTCTGGACTCCCCCATCCCTGAGAAAAGACTTTCTCTATTTACCCTATCCGTGCCCCCTCATGATTTTATAAACCTCTATAAGGTCACCCCTCAGCCTCCGACGCTCCAGGGAAAACAGCCCCAGCGTCTTCAGCCTCGCCCTGTCGCTCAAATCCTCCAACCCTGTCAACAGCCTTGTAAATCTTTTCTGAACCCTTTCAAGTTTCACAACATCTTTCCGATAGGAAGGAGACCAGACTTGCACGCAATATTCCAACAGTGGCCCAACCAATGACCTGTACAGCCGCAACATGACCTCCCAAGTCACCGCAATACAGGAAGAATGTGGAAGCTTTGGAAAGGGTTCAAAGGTGATTTACTAGAATGTTGCCTGATATGGAGGGAGGTTCTTACAAGAGGAGCTTGAGTGACTTGAGACTGTTTTTGATAGAGAGAAGAAGGTCGAGAGGTGAATTAATTGAGACATATAAGATAATCAGTCTGAGAACCGGTGGAAACTGAGAGCCTTTTTCCGAGGATGGTAATGGCCAGAATGAGAGTGCATAGCTTCACATTGAGGGAAGATAGATATAGGACAGATGTCAGATGTAAATTCTTTAATCAGAGAGTCGTCGGGGTGTAGAACACACTGCCTGCAATAGCTATGGACTCGCCAACTTAATGGGAATTTAAATGGTCATTGGATAGGCATATTGACGAGAATGAATAGTGTAGGTTAGATGGGCTTCAGGTTGGTTCCACAGGTCGGCACAACATCGAGGGCTGAAGATCCTGCACTGCACTGTGATGTTCTAGGTTCTATGGATCAAAGTTCAGAGTTCGCATGTTCTTGTGTTGATGAAAGTTAAGGAATCTGTGGATGACAAGAGACATTCTAAGTTTATTAAAAACAAAATGGTAACAGATGCAAGGTTTAGGAATGAAGCAAAGCCCTTGAAGAATATTCAGGAAACGTGAAATAACTTAAATAAAAATTAGGAGGGATAAAGGAGGACATTAAATGCCCTCGGTAAGGAGGATTAAGGAGAATCCCAAGGCATTTTATTCCTGTGTTGACAGCAAATGTGTATCTGGGGAAAGAGCAGGTCCATTCCAGAACAGAGTGGGGTGTTTATCTGTGGAGCCTTAGGAAGTGGGTGGGGTCCTTAATGAATGCTTCACTTCAGTATTCACCAAGAAGAAGGACATGGATTATGGGAAGATTAGACAGGGTTTGGTTGATATAATGCTGATGGTTATTGAGTTGGGAGGTCATGTTGCGGCTATACAGGACATTTTTTCGGCTGTTTTTGGAAAACTGTGTGCAATTCTGGGCTCCCTCCAATTATGAAGGACGTTGCTAAACTTGGAAAGGTTCAGAAAAAAAGTTTACAAGGTTGTTGCCAATGTTAGAGAGAGGCTGAGGGGTGATGTTATAGGGGTTTATAAAATCGTGAGGGGCATGGATGAGCTAAATAGAAAGGTTTTTTCCCTGGGGTGGGGGAGTCCAATCTAGAAAGTGTAGATTTAGGGTATAAAATAAAAAGGTTTAAAAGGGACCTAAGGGGAGCAACATTTTCACACAGAGGGTAGTACGTGCATGGAATGAGCTGTCCGAGGAAGTGGTGGAGACAAAAAAAAACCCTGCATATCTGGAATCCAAAGTAGACAAGCTGGAGTCTGGAAGAACACAGAAAGCCAGGCAGTGTCAGGAGGTGGAGTGGTCAACGTTTCTAGTGCAACACTTCTGCAGGACTGGGAATGGAGGGAAGCGGAGCTGCAAATAAAGGGGGTGGGGTAGCGGGCAATGTGGTGAGGTGGGGATATAGGTGCACACAGGTAGAGGGTACAACCTGGCTGGCCAATGGGAGGAATGTATCTGGTTGGTAGTTGGAAGGAAGTGTAGATCAGAGGAGTTTGAAGGAATTGAAGGAAAGAGAAGGGAGTTTATTTGAAATGGGAGAACTCAATGTTGAGTCCTGTAGGCTGTAAGACTGCCGAAGTGGAAGGTGAGGTGCTGTTCCTACAATATGTGGTCTGATTCGCTACGGCAATGGAGGAGACTGAGGATGGTCATATCAGAAAGAGAGTGGGAAGGGGAATTAAAATGGGCAGTGACTGGGAGGTCATGTCTGCCCCTGTAGGCTCGGCTGAAATGCTCGATGAAATGTCCCCTTAGTTTAGGTGGAGGCAGTGGCTGGTACAATGAGAGCATTTAAAAGGCATCAGGATGGGGACATGAATAGGAAGGGTTTAGAGGGATGTGGGCCAATTTCTGGAAAATGCGACGAGATTAATTGAGGATATCTGGTTAGCACAGACGGTCTGTTTCCCTGCTGTGCATCTCTGATTCTGTGACTCCATGCCGATGTGTATTTCCATACGTGCATCTCTACTTTTCTGTGAGTGTGTCTGTGTGTCCATCTTTGGCTACAATAAACACACATTGTCATGAAGGGAAATTTGAATGAATTAATTAATTCATTAACACGCGATGCCTCAAAGGCTCAGAGACTCTCTAATTCTCTTCCCCCAACCTCCTGTGTTTAAAGTGGTGCCATGTTATCTTCTAGTGACCTCCTCACACCAGTACACAAGCAACAGATTTTTCTTTTTCAGAGTAAGTATAAAAGCCTATGAATCTCTTTGGTTGCAATGTTGTTTCCTGCTTCAAGTAATGTCTTTGGAGACACACAGTAGTTTGGTCTGATCCATGTTGCCAATGAGATCTGGGCAGAGAGAGGAAAAAACGTATTGATCATCTGAGTTTTGAATTCTTTTCTCACTGAGAATCTGAGAGACTTGTTTGACAAAACTTTGCAGGTTGCAGAAAGTCCATTAAAATTCACCATGTTTGCTCCCAGAATGGTACATTCAGGGGCATCTGGATTCAGCTGCAAACAGCATTTCAGGTAGTCTGAGAGTCTATTTCATCAAGTGACGTCCCGAGGCAGACAATAATGTGAGAAGCCCCGCAATGGGGCACGGCAGCTCTGTGGTTTGCAAAATTCATTTCTCTGTGTGATTCAAAGGACACAATGTTGGGGCGGGGTGTCACATTCTATTGGTCGGTCCCTCCATCAGTCAGCGGAGCTCTCTTTCACTATTGGTCCGTTGTGCCAAGGCCATCATCTTCGATTGATCAGGCCAGCCTTCGGTCAGCACGGATCGCCGTCCTGATTGGTGAGAGTAGCCGTCCATCAACGCGGTGTAGGCTCTCGATTGGTCAGACCCCTGATGAAGGGCTTGTGCCCGAAACGCCGTTTCTCCCGCCGTCAGTCTCGCCCCGCTCTCTGTCTATTGGTCAGGCGTTCCATCAGTCAAGACCGCTCACGCTAACCATTGGTCAGCCGCCACGTCAGTAACTCGAAATTCTCATGCTCTCAATTACCGGTCCTTGCTCTCTCACTATTGGTCAGCCGCAACGTCAGTCACGGCCCTCACATTTACTATTGGTAATAGCTGTTGCCAGTCACCGCCCCAATCCCTCACTATTGATATGGCCGATAGTAAGTCATCGCCCCTCACCCCGCTACTGCTCAGGACTGTTGCCACTCACCCTCACTGAACCGCAGATGCTGGCGATTAGAGTCGAAGAGTGTGGTACCCGTAAAGCACAGCCGGTCAGGCAGCGTCCGAAGAGCAGGAGAATCGGCGTTGCGAGCGTAAGGTCTTCATCAGGAAACATGATTGGTCAGAGATGCTGTCAGTCAAGTGCCGCCCCCCTTACGATTGGTCATAGCTGTTGTCAGTCACCAGTCTTCTCCCTCACCGATGGTCAGAACGGGAGTCTGTCACCGCCCACAGCCTCACGATTGGTCAAAGCTAACGTCAGTCAACACCCGTCACCATTGGTCGGGAACTCACCAGTCACTCTCACTATCGGTCACCGCATTGTCAATTACTGTTGGGCGGGCTGCCGCCAATCAACGAGCCTCACCCTCCCCATTGGTCAGAGCTCTCCGGTCACCGCCCTTCACCCGCAGGTATTCGCAGTGCTGTTGTCAGTCCCCGCCCCTCACCCTCACCATTGCCCAGAGCTGGTGCCAGTCACCGCCGGGCCCCCTCGCTATTGGCTGGGGCCGATGTCAGTCACCGTTAGAGTAGGGCTGGAAATGCACAGCATCCCAGGAGCAGGAAAATCGACGTTTCAGGCAGAAGTCCTGCAGCAGGAATGCAGGCAGAGATAAATGTGAGGGAGGTGGGGTTGGGGAAGAAGGTAGCTGCGGGTGCAATAGGTGAATGGAGGTGATACATCGGAGGGGAGGTTGGAGTGGATAGATGGGAAGGGAGATTGGCAGGTAGGACAGGTCAGGAGGATGGTGCTGAGCTGGAAGGTTGGAACTAGGGTAAGGTTGGGGGGGGGGGAGGCGGGGGGAAAGAAGGGGAAATGAGGAAACTGGAGAAGTCCACATTGATGCCCTGGGGTTGAAGCTTTCCGAGGCGGAAGATGAGGCGTTTTTCCTCCAGGCGTCGGTTGGCGAGGGAGCGGCAATGCAGGAGGCCCAGGATCTGCATGCCCTCCGCAGATTGGGAGGAGGAATCGAAATCGTCGGCCACGAGGCAGTGGGGTCGATTGGTGCGGGCGTCCCGGAGATGCTCGCTGAAGCGCTTCGCGAGTAGGCATCCAGAGAAGGTTCACCTGGCCGATCCCGGGGATGGAGGGACTGCCCGACGGGGGACGGTTCAAGTCAGTCGGGGCCTGTACTCGTCGGGAGCCAAGAAGAATGAGAGGCGAATGGATTGAAACAGAAAATTCTTGGGTTGGGGGTGACGTGGGATCTAGACAGGGATGACACGGAATGAGGCTGTTTCCCTTTCCCCCTCATGCGGGAGCGTCTGTGACCCAGAGGGACATCATCTCAGATGCAACTGCAGCCTTCACTTTACGAGGGGAGTGAATCTGTGGGATTCGTCAAGGGGAGAGAGAGAGAGAGAGAGCGCAAGTTAAAGAGAGGAAGAGGGATCAAGGGGAAAGGGCTGCAGTTTGGGGCATTGAGGTTATTCAAGGTTGAGTTAGAGAGAGAGACGGATGGGGATTCAGGGGGCAAGGGCAGGAGATTGGTAGTTGAGGAGGGTCAGATCAGTCAGAGCTGACTCAATAGGCTGCTGCTGGCTCCTAATGTCTCTGGGCTCTTCTGTAAAGAGATGAAATCCCCAGAGACTCGAATGAAGATCTAAAATTGTTTTAATTTATTATTACATTCGAGCAAATTTGGATTTCTCTTCAACGTTTCAGACAGAGCTTATGATACAATGAGCATACAGCGGTTAACATGATGGAGCCGGACAGAGACGGAGATTTGGTTACAGGATGAAGACAGACAGACAGCTGCGGGGTGCCAGAAGGTGGAGGCTTGGGTACACAACAGGCAGGAAGTGGAGGAGCCAAACAACAAGACAGCGTCACCCTGGCAACACGCCAGCGTCACCCAGTGTCATCTCGGCGACAGGGCAGTGTCACCTCAGCAACAGGACGTCACCCCGGCAACAGGACAGTGTCACCCCAACAACAGCACAGCATCACCCAATGTCGTCCAAGCGACAGAACAGTGTCACCCAGGCAACAGTACAGCATCACCCAATGCTGTCCAGGCGACAGGACAGCATCACACAAGCAACAGGACAGTGTCACCCAGCGTCACCCTAGCAACAGGACGGTGTCATCCAGACGACAGGACAGTTGTCACCCAGCATCACCCTGGCAACAGGATAGTGTCATCTAGTGTAACCCCAGCATTTTACAAAACTGGGACACTTGGAGTTTGTATAAATATGCAGAGACAGAGAGACACCACCACTTAGTGTGGGGAACACTAAGGAAAGGAACCCTCTCCCGCCTGGTGCAGCAATTATCCAGGACCCCGTAACCTCAGGGCACCACATATACCAGGAGAACCCTGTACCCCCACACACTCACCTCCAACAAGACCGACAAGCGAGGGGGAGGGAGCAGCTTCGAGGGGAGAGGGGAGTCAGTTGTTGCGGGGGCTGGGGGGGAATGTCACAGTGTAGGAGAGGGGGCTATCATTTTGTAGCGGAGGGGGCTCAGTTTGAAGG
>NC_057753.1:15191469-15200073 GCF_004010195.1 Chiloscyllium plagiosum
GACGGGGTCAGTTGGTAGGGAAGGGGAGGGGTTCAGTTTGTAGGGGAGGGTGAGGGGTGGGTCAGTTGGTCATGGGGGGTGTCAGTTTTTAGGTGGAACGGGAAGGGGGTCAGTTTGTCAGGGGAATCAGTTTGTAGGGCACGAGTGTCAAGTTTGCAAGGGTATTGGCTCATTGTTTCGGGAATGGGAGGGGTCCCATTTCCAGGGAGTGGTCCCCTTTCCGGGCGCCAGAGACCCCAGTTACGGTCCCGTTCATTGGCGACAGCACCTCCCTCTGGTCCCCCTGGAGGAATGTTTGGAAACGCGTTTCAAGGGAAGGAATGAAATGGAGTGGCGATCAGAGACGCTGCCCCCTGGGGACAGGAGGCTCTCAGCTGAAAGCAGGGCCCGGGAGCTGGAGGACGAATCTGGACTGGAGCAAGGAATGAGTTCCCAGACATGTCTCACATTCTGGTGCGTCCATTTCAACTACCCTCCCATGGAAGAGGGGACAGCAGTGAATGAAGACAAGAGAGTGGAGGTTGGGGAAGGACTGCGAAACGGAGTATAGTTGGGGCTAGGGACTGTGTATTAGAGGTGGTGATAGGATCCTGTATTGCGAGAGGGTCTATTGCAGGTGGTGATGGGATCCTGCGCTGTGAGAGGGTCTATTGCAGGTGGTGATGGGATCCTGCGCTGAGAGTGTCTATTGCAGGTGGTGATGGGATCCTGCACTGTGAGAGGGTCTATTGCAGGCGGTGATGGGATCCATCACTGTGAGAGAGTCGATTGCAGGTGGTGATGGGTTCCTGCGCTGAGAGGGTTCATTGCAGACGGTGACGGGATCCTGACCTGTGAGAGGGCTCATTGCAGGCAGGGATGGGACTCTGTAGTGTGAGGTGCTTATTTTTCCAGACATTGACAGGGGGCCTGTAGTGTGAGGAGAGAGGTGGGGAGGATGCGGGCTACAGGGCAGGGGAGGTTATTGCTGAGTGACCGGGGGAGGTGGGCTCTTTAGCGAGAGACCCTGCTCTGCCCTGCTCACTCCCTCGGGGCATGGATGGTCAGGAAGGGGACTGTTCCAATCACATCCCCACAACTCCCTCTCCCACCCCTTCCTGCCCCCTCACCCTCGCCCACCTCCTGCGCCTCCCCTCGTCACGTCAGGAGAAACTCTGGATGGGGTGGCTGACTTTCAGGCAGCCCCAGTAACAGGCGCGGGCAAAGCTGCAGAGCGAGAGGACCATGAGAACAGCCCAGCCCGCATAGATTCCATGGTATCTCCTGGCCTGCTTCCACGTAGATATCTGAGAGAGGGGGGGTGGGGGTGGGTAATGAGAGAGACAGACAGAGGAAGAGAAATTACCACTTAACACCCTCAACAAACAAGGCTGCACGGGGAAAGCAGCAGCGAGAGGAGATCTCGTGAAATCAACTTGGTCACACTGCAAACCAACCAGTTTCCAGTAGACAGGCAGGAGGCTGGAGGAACACACCTCGCTCCTCACACTTTTCAGGTGCTTGAGTCCTGAACAAGGGTCACACGCAAAACGTCGACTCCTCCTCCCCCTGACGCTGCCTGGTTTGCTGGGTTATTCCAGCCCCGTGCCTGTCTACTTTGGATTCCAGCATCTGCAGGGTTTTTTTTTTGGTCTCTACTAAACAACCGGTTCAAAACAGACAAAAAAAAACTAATTAGCGATCACGCGCATTCTCCCAGCTCAATTTAAGGCTTAAGCTTAAAATATCATGTTTAAGTAACTTGCAAATTCAAGGAAAATGGAGATTTTGGATAAAAACCGCCCCCCCCCCCCCCCCCCCCAAGATGCCTCAGCTCTCGGGTGAGGTGGTGGGGTAGCAGGGGAGTGAATGCACTGGCGATGGAAGGAAGATCTGGATTTGAAAGAAAATTGCGAGTGGTGGATGTCGCAGTCTGGGCACAGCCTTTCTCCCACTCCCTGTCCCTAGTTACCCCCCTGGGGGGGAGTGAGCTGCTTCCTTGAACTGGTGCAGTCCATGTGCTGTCTGGTAGACCCACAATGTCCCTCAGGGAGGGAATCCCAGGATTCTTACCCAGCCACACTGAAGAAATGGCCAAAATATTTCTGAGTCAGGACTGTGAGGGGCTCAGAGGGGGGTCTTGCAGGGGGCTGGTGTTCCAGTGTATCTGCTGCCCCACCCCCTCACCCTTATCCTTCAGGATGGAAGTGGCTGAGCGGTTTTGGGAAGGTGCTGTCTGAGGAGCCTCGGGGAGTTTCGGCAGTGCATCTTGTAGACAGTACACACTGCAGCTACTGAGGGTCAGGGGGTGGAGGGAGGGAGGGGATTATTGTGGGTGTGGGGCCAATCGAGCGAGGGGCTGCTTTGTCCCTGGACGGTGTCGAGTTTCTCGAGTGTTGTCAGCGCTGACCCCATCCAGGGGCAAGTGGGGAGAATTCCCTCACCCTCCAGACTTGTGCCTTGTCGATGGTGGGACAGGCGTTGAGGAGGGAGTCTGGAGGGGAGTTGCTTGCTGCAGGATTCCCAGCCTCTGACCTGCTGTGTTTAGATGGGGCTGGGTCCGGGTCAGTTTCAGTCAATGGTTACTCCCAGGATATTGTGGGGGGATTCAGTGATAGTAAGACCATTGAACGTAATGGGGACGATGAGTTAGATTCTCTCTTGTTGGAGTCAGTAACCATCAGGATATTGATGGGGGAGGGGAGGGGAGTTCAAGAATGGTAATGCCATGGAATGTCAAGGGGGCGATGGTGAGGTTCTCTCAGTGGAGACGGTTATTACCTGACATTTATAGATTCATAGAATCCCGACAGTGTGTAAACAGGCCCTTCAGCCCAACAAGTCCACATTAGCCCGCTGAACAGTAACCCATCCAGACCCATTCCCCTACATTCTACATTTTACCCCTGACTAATGGACCTAACCTGCACTTCCCTGGGCACTATGGGTAATTTTGCATGGCATTAGGGGTAAGTTACCAGTCAATCCACCTAAACTGCACCTTCCTGGGCACTAGGGGTAATTTAGCACAATCAATCCACCTTAACCTGCACATCCCCAGGCACTATGGGTAATTTAGCATGGCCAATCCACCTTAACCTGCACATCCCTGGGCACTATGGGTAATTTTGCACGGTCAATCCACCCTAACCTGCACATCCCTGGGCACTATGGGTAATTTTGCACGGCCAATCCACCCTAACCTGCATATCCCTGGGCACTATGGGTAATTTTGCACGGCCAATCCACCCTAACCTGCACATCAGTCGGGGGAAACTCCAGCACCCGGAGGAAGTCCACACAGACACGGGGAGAATGTGCAAACCCCACACAGACAGTTGCCAGAGGGTGGAATTGAACCCAGGTCCCTGGCACTGTGAGGCAGCAGTGTCAACCACCGAGCCACTGTGCCACCCTGAGGTGGAGGTGAAGCTGACTGTGACTGACGTGGTCTGATTCTCTCTGCTTGGAGATGGTAAACCCCTCAGGATGTGGATTGTGGTGGATTCACACACAGTAACACCACTGAATGCCTTGGGGCAATGGTGAGTTGGAGCAGACTGAGACATTGACAACATTTTAAAGACACCTGAATGGGGGACATGAACAGGAAGGGTTTCGAGGGACACGGGCTGAGTGCTGGCAACTGGGAATACATTCACTTCGGGTATCTGGTTAGCACGGACAAGTTGGGCCGAAGTGCCTGTTTCCGTGCTGTATGACTCACTGACTGTTTAGCAATCTCTGGGACATGTCTGTAATTCTCAAGTTAAATCCAGATTCGGTCTGTAGTATGTCAGCCGGGAAATGAAAATCAAAAATGGAGGAATTGCGTGCATGTTTCGAAAATCTTGCGTCGTCTCCGGGAATAGATTGGCTTCACGTCCCGCCCTCTCCCTCCCTTACCCACAGCAGGAAATGCGGAGGAGAGCAGATCTCAGGGGACAGTACAGGGCGTGCAGAGGTCACTAAACTCCGCAGTGTCTCGGACAGCCGTACGGGAGGGGAGCAAGGACTGGTGGGGGATCAGAGGCAAGGAGTGGCAATAACTCCGTACTCACCGCCACGCCAGCAGCGATAACAGCGAAGAGTAATCCCACCATGAATATCCACATACATCGGCGCCGCGGATACTGCCGGCCAATCGAGGAGCTACAGGATAAACAGAGCAGTCCCACATCAGATGGGGAGGGGGGTTGGGGGGGGGGGGGGGGGGAAGAGGGTCATGGGCAGGGTACGAACCCGTGGGCACGGGCACTGTGTTGGAGCGCGAAGCCGAGGAAGAGATGGAGGGGTTACTTACACGTGTCGACAGTGAGGACAGCGTGCCAATGTGCTGTCTGTGAACTCTCGCCACTGCAAGGCACACAAAACAGAACAGGTCACCAGGACGGCACATGGGTAACTGCGTAGCACAGATAGATCACCCAGTCCCCGACACACACACACACACACAGACTCGTCCGGGAGCTCACGCGGGCACGCACGCAGCACTGTCCCCGGCATGCGCACACAGACACACACACACGTGTGCACACAGACACACACGTGTGCGTGCACACACAGCCCTGTCCCCGACACACACACAGAGCCCCGTCACCGACACACACACAGAGCCCCGTCCCCAACATACACACACACACCCTTGCTCCTGACACACACAGCTCCGTCCCCAGCAATCGCGCACGCATGCACACACAGCTCCCCCCTGTCCCCAGCATGCGCAAGTACACATGCACACAAACACAGCCCTAGCCCCAACTGGGCACGCTCACACACACAGAGACAGACAGACAGACAGAGTCCCGTCCCTATCACTAACTCACATCTTACCAGGAATGTGTTTTTACAATGCCCGCAGATAACCCGGGTTCCAGACGGCTGGGGCTCCGGGCTGGTTGGTCCGGGGTGGATGGGTCCCAGGTTTATTATCCTCTTACTGGGTGCACAACGTCAGACGGAGGGGGAGGGGGGGAGGGGGGGGAGAGACAGAGTTCAGATCAGAGGAGACAGAAAGCACAGGGCAGTCGAAAGATACCTGCACACCATCGTGCAACCTCCCCACCCCTCCCCTCAAGCCTGCAGCACAGGAACAGGAGGCCATTCAGCCCCTCCCTCCTCCTCCAGCCTGTTACACAGGAACAGGAGGCCATTCAGCCCCTCCCTCTCCAGGCTGTTACACAGGAACAGGAGGCCATTCAGCCCCTCCCTCCTCCAGGCTGTTACACAGGAACAGAAGGCCATTCAGCCCCTCCCTCCTCCTCCAGTCTGTTACACAGGAACAGGAGGCCATTCAGCCCCTCCCTCCTCCTCCAGGCTGTTACACAGGAACAGGAGGCCTTTCAGCCCCTCCCTCCTCCTCCAGCCTGTTACACAGGAACAGGAGACTGTTCAGCCCCTCCCTCCTCCTCCAGCCTGTTACACAGGAACAGGAGACCGTTCAGAACTATCTCCATGAATGATCACACTGAGGCCATCTTTCGAAGGGTGTAGTGTTAAAACATGACTGGGTACTTCCCTCTTTGAACAAAGTCCACGTGATAATCAAACAGAGCAGACTGTGCCTGAGAAATGCCTTAACTCGGTCATTCAGCTGCTCCCACTACACACCACCAAAGCCAGGCCGAGGTGATGTGCTGCTGGTACTAGCGCTGCACTGTTAATCCATGGTCCCAGGGAAGGTTCTGGAGACCGGGTTGGGAATCCCGCCTCCACAGAGGGGAGGACTCAAATTCATGATCAGTATCAGGAATGAGGAATCTACTACCACCCACCATTGTCGATTGTTGGGGGAAAACCCCATCTGGCTCACAAACATCCTTCAGGGAAGGAAACTGCCTTCCTTACCAGGCCTGGTCTACACGTGACTCCAGATCCACAGCAACGGGACTGACTCTCGAAATGCCCGAGGGGGATTTAGGGACAGGGTAATAATACTCGCTGAGCCAGTGACATCCAGTGAATGAGTAAAGCCAATAAATACTGAGAATATGTACCAGCTCCAATCCTACTTCCAATGTTACCTTAGAATCAACCACATGACACTTCCTGCTACTGGCGGATCCGAAATCCCCGAAATTGCACTGACTTCGTCCCCACCCCAGTTTCACACTGACTCCACTTCCCCAGGCTCCAGCTCACAAGACATCTATACAATTCACATCATATTCACATACATGAACTGGTGTCTCTCAGACCTCATTCTCGCTCTCTCAGGGAGAAGAATGTGCACTGACTGCAATCTCTCACTCGTGTGTACGTGTGTGTCTCTCTCTCTCTCTGAGAGATACCCACACACTGACTGGCGTCTCTCAATCCCCTCTCTCTTTCTATCAGGGGGATATCTGTACACTGAATAGTATCTCAGTCCCCTCTCTTTCAGGGAAATACCTGTACAACGACTGGTGTCTCTCAGGGAGATCTTTGTGCAGTGACTAGTATCTCAGGCCTCTCTCTCTCTCTCACACAGAGAGGTAGCATTACACTGACTGGAGATTGTAAGTTGCCTCTCCCTTTCTCAGGAAGTTATCTGGACACTGACAGATGTCTCTCAGTTCCCTCTTTCTGTCTCAGGGACATATCTGTGCACTGACTGGCATCAGTCAGTTCTCTCTCTCTCTCTTTCAGGAAGAAATCTGTACACAGACTGGCATCCTGAAGTCCCCCCTCTCTCAGGGACATATCTGTACACTGACTGTTAACTCTCACTCCCCTCTCAGGGAGATACCTGTACACTGAGTGGTGTCTCTCAGTCCTCTCTCTCTCTCTCGCTCTCGGGGAGATATCTGTATAATGACATAAGTCATTTTAGTCTCCCTCGGAGATCTTTCTTCACTCACTGGTATCAATTACTCTCCTCTCTCACTATCAGGGAGATAACTGTACACTGACTGGTGTCTCTCAGTCGCCTCCCTCATTGAGGGAAACATCTGTACACTGGCTGGCATTTCTGTGTTTCCCCCCCACCCCCTTCTCTCAAGGAGATATCTGGACACTGACTGGCGTCCCTCAGTCCCATCCCTCTCTCTCTCTCTCTCTCTCTCTCTCAGGAAGATATCTGTACACTGACTGGTGTTGCTCAGTCCTGCCCCTCTCTCTCAGGGAGATATCTGTACACTGACTGGTGTCTCTCAGACAGATATCTGTACAGCGACTGGTGTCCCTCAGTACATCCGGTCTGCCTCTCTTAGCGAGGTATCGTTGCAGTGACTGGTGTGTCTCAGTTTCCCCCTCTCTCTCAGGGAGATATCTGTACACTGACTGGTGTCTCACAGTCCACTCTCTCTCTCAGGGAAATATCTGGACACTGACAAGTGTCTCAGTTCTGTATCTCAGGGAGATATCTGTACACTGACTGGTGTCTCTCAGACCCATCCCCCTCTCTCTCTCTCTCTCAGGAAGATATCTGTACACTGACTGGTGTTGCTCAGTCCTGCCCCTCTCTCTCAGGGAGATATCTGGACACTGGCTGCTGTCTCTCAGTACCCCCTCTCTCTGCACGGGAGATATCTGTCTCAGTCCACCCCCCCCCCCCCCCTCCTCAGGGAACTATCTATATACTGACTAGTGTCTCTCAGTCTCCCCTCTCTCTCAGGGAGATATCTGGACACTGACTCGTGTCTCTCAGGGACATAACTCTACACTGATTGGTGTCTCTCAGTCCCCCCCTCTTTCTCTCTCTCGGAGATATCTGTACACTGACTGGTGTCTCTTAGCCCTCTCTCTCAGGGAGATATCTGTACACTGACTGGCATCTCTCAGTCCACATTCTTTCAGGGAGATATCTGTACAGTGACTGGTGTGTCTCAGACCCCCTCTCTCTCAGGGAGATATCTACACTGACTGGTGTCTCTCACTCCCCCCTCTCTCTCTCTCTCTCAGGAAGATATCTGGACACTGACTACTGTCTCAGTCCTGTATCTCAGGGAGATATCTGGACACTGACTGGTGTCTCTCAGGGACATAACTCTACACTGATTGGTGTCTCTCAGTCCCTCCCTCTCAGAGATATCTGCACACTGACTAGTGTCCCTCAGGGCGATATCTGTACACTGACTAGTGTCTCTCAGTCTTCTCTCTCAGGGTGATATCTGCACACTGACTGGTGTCTCACAGTCCCCTCTCTCTCTCAGGGTGATATCTGCACACTGACTGGTGTCTCAGTCCCCTCTCTCTCTCAGGGTGATATCTGCACACTGACTGGTGTCTCTCAGTCCCCTCTCTCTCTCTCTCTCTCAGGGAGATATCTGCACACTGACTGGTGTGTCTCAGTCCTCTCTCTCTCTCTCAGGGAGATATCTGCACACTGACTGGTGTCTCCCAGTCCTCTCTCTCTCTCTTCGGGAGATTCATAGAACAACACAGCACAGACCAGGCCCTTTGGCCCTCGATGTTGCACCAACCTGTGAACTAATCTAAGCCCATCCCCCTACATGATCCCATCATCATCCATGTACTTATCTAAGGACTGTTTAAATCTCCCTCATGTGGCTGAGTTAACTACCTTAGCAGGTAGGGCATTCCACGCCCTTCCCACTCTCAGCATAAAGAACTTGCCTCTGACATCTGTCTTTAATCCATCACCCCTCAATTTGTAGTTATGCCCCCTCGTACAAGCTGACGTCA
>NC_057753.1:15200573-15216975 GCF_004010195.1 Chiloscyllium plagiosum
CGAGTTAATATTTTGAATCAAATGTGATTATTCTGGATAATGACAGTTTTTAATACTGTGCACAGACGGGGGAGGAGAAGAGACTGAAACAGGTGGTCTGTGTGCTCAGAGGATAAACAACGGACTGATAGTTATAGTAATAGACAGAATTATGACTCAGAATAGATGCTAAGGATTGGAGGAATGAGATTAATGTGGGTCTGCTGTGCTGAGACCAATGTCGACAGGACAGGAATATATAAGGGAGGAAAGGGGTTACTTGTAATCTAAAGGAAGGGTAGAGGTTCAGCTCTGAAGGTGTTAGTCTCCATTTTTAGTCCTGAAGAGTGGAAAGTGACGAAATGGAAATTGAGCTCTTTCTCCAGCTGCTCGTGGAGATGCTGAGTTGCAGAGTATATTCAAAGATTCTGAGACCAACAACCTCCTGTGGTGGTGTGATTCTGTGATATGGATTCCGGCGTGGGGACTCGCTTCCAAGTCAAATCTGAAGCGTCATTGATCTGTTAAGATGAACTAGCGTTTGGAACCCGGTTTCATTGTATCCATTAATGGTCACAGCATTTCTCATTGGTGGAGAAGACAGAGTTTACTCAATAGTCTGCTCACATCAAAATCTATTGGTTGATGGAAAGAAACACGAGCCCCTGGATAAGTCGTGGTGAAGGAACTAACTGTTACAGAAATCGAGGAGTTACTTGATATGTTAACTGCTGCTCAGTATCTGTGATCAGCATTCAGCTAACGTTCAGATTTGATCTGGAACCACCAGCTGGGACGATGTTTGTAAACCTCGTGAACTTACTTCTTCTGCAGCTATTGAACTGTGAGTTATGGTCTCTTGAATACATTTTCTCAACCATTTATAGGTCAATGATTGGTAACATACATGTGGCAAAAATATAATGATCAGTCTATGCGAGATGAAATAGTGGCATGATAAGGAATGAAATTTATTTTGTCTTCATTATTTTCTGACTTTTTATGGAACTGATTCTGATGCTTCAGAGCTCCCCAACCACAACCCCCATTCACCCCCAATCCTTGCACTTATTCGTAGTTTCCGTACAGATCACAGAGTTGAAAACCTACTCAGACAATTCGGGTGTGTTTGGAAACAGTGCCCTTCGCTGCTTTAACAGTATGTGTGGTCGGGAAACCTGCTGAACAATATCTACCTAATTTATTCGTCAATATTTGGGAGAGTGTAAAATAGAAACTGAATATCTTTGCATTTCTAGGAGCTTGATGTGCCACTGATTTTCGTTAGTATTTCGTCTTTTTATATTCCAAAACTTTCTCGATACTGATGCATTTATACAGCGCCGTTGACAATGTCAGTGAAACAAAGGAACTCTGGGCCAATTTGGTACATTTTGTTGTTGAGACAGTTCTGCAATTTAGGAAACGTGACAGGCAAGTTCCTCCGAGGAAAGTGTAAGAAACATTGCTGTGACAAAGGGCGCAGTTAGCCGTTCGCATCCTCAGTGGAACAAAGGCGCTGTGTGCTAATTTGTTATATTTTATTGTTCAGACAGTTCTGTAATTTTGGAAACTTGGCAGGCAATTTATTCCATGAAATCTGTTAGAATTGTCGCTCTAATAAAGGGTACATTTAACTGGTCATCTTCAAATAACCAAAGCGAAACATTCACGCTGCTTTCTGTCTGCAAATGTTGCCAGATCTGCGAAGTATTTCCAGCAATTTCTCCTTTGTTTCTGATTTCCAACATGCACAGTTCCTTGACCTTCTTTTGTTCACCAGTTTTGTTATTCAGTGAATTTAGTTGAATGATTGCCACTAGCCAGCGCAATATCAATAGCTCTTCTTCCTGGACTGGGGAAGTTGTTGAAGAATTTCAGTAGGATTACTGTAAACATTTTTACAGAACGATGTCTTCTTTTTTCCTGTCTCCAAATAAAAACTTTATTCATATAAATACCTTTACATGCATACTTAGTCACTGAAACAGGTCACTTCTGTACAGTAGTCAAAAACTGTGGTGCTGGAAAAGCAGATCTGGTAAGGCAGCATACAAGGAACAGGAGGTTCGACGTTTCGAGCATAAAATCTTCATCAGGATAAAGATCTTATGCTTCAAACGTCGACTCTCCAGCTCCTCGGGTTCTGCCCGGCCAGTTGTGCTTTTCCACCACCACCCTTTTTGACTTTGATCTCCAGCATCTACAATCCTCACTTTCTCTGACTTCTGTACAATCCTGTATGAAGGACAAACAAACACTGGAATTTGTCTCTCTACAGCAACACTCTAAAGGCATGTCTTACATGGATAAGATTGTAACTATATATCCTTGAGACATTAGGGGGGTCTGGTAACTGAACGGACCCCCATATACCTTCTGCAGCAAGACCTAAGACAGTGGTCTTTCTCCACTGCCTTAGTGACAGCTGCCCCAACCTTTTATACATCCCTCAACACTTAGTCCTGGTCCTTGGAATGTTCCACTGTGCAACCCTCATTCGGGGTCAAATACTTGCCCTGGAATACCAAAGAGTTTAATGCCAACAAACGTGCATTTTTCAGCGATTTGGTGCTCTTCCAGGTGCAGTTGTTTGTTTCAGAGTCGGGGTGTGTCATGGGGAACAGACCGTAGACCACTGTGTCCTGAGTCAAAGAGCTGCTTGTGAAGAGACTCGACAGAAAGTACTACATCTTTCGCCAGACATCTTTTGCAAAGGACCATTCCAGTAGGATATGTTTTAAGTCCCTACCCGTGTCCCCGCCACCCTTCCAAACCCCGCAATCACTGAGAGAGCAGTGTGGGTAGCCGCACACTAGCTAGGTGTACATGAGAGTTCTGGCAGTTTGTGCCCTTCCCAAGTGATGTCTTCGTGCTTGTTAGAACGTTCTAATGGTGAAGCATTCTGCCAAATGACTAGGACAATCTGCTGAGTGAGCAACCCGACAGGATCTGCCCTCTCCTTTTCCCACAGAGAATCGAGGACGCGAAGGTACGTGCACCAACTGACCTGTGAACCAAACTGCTCCTTTAGCGCTGACTTTATGCTCAAACCGGTGGAATCGGGTTTAAACAATTACCTTTCTGTGTCGGGGCAAGAGAGCTGCAAATTGAGGCAGGGATAACAGTAATATCATTTTGTTGGCAGAGTTAACTCTTCGAAAATTTGAACTCACTTTAAACATATCTCCTATTCTCTGGTGAGAGTTGTACCCATTCTCTGATGAGAGTTGTGCTAGACTTTCTTTTAGACATGAACTGAATAGGAATATGGAGGCAGATTAGGCGTCTTATCTTGGTTTGAATTTTCTTTTGCTGACGGTGTTATCACTGAAGGAAAGCCAGGAAGGAAGAAATTTTCAATCTTCTAAAGAAATTCTGAACAGCTGTAACGGTTGACTGTTACATTTGGATGCACCGGATTCTGGGCTAACAGTGAACATGGTGTCAGTAAAACACCAGTCAGCACTATGTCACCATTGATTGAACTCACACACAAAGGGATTATACTCTCAGATTATACCTATGGTCTGCCTGACCGTTTTGTGATATTATTTGTGGACCGAGGTTACTTTAATGTGGAGGAGCCAGTGTTGGTTTGGGGTGGACAAAGTTAAAAATCACACAACATCATGTTAGAGTCCAACGGGGTTTATTTGCAAGCATTACCCTTCAGAGCGCTGCTCCTTCACCATGTCGTTGTGCTGATAGAGGAGCGGCACTCCACAAGCTAGTGCTTCCAAATAAACTGGCTCGACTGTAATCTGGAGTTGTGATTTTTACATATGTTACTTAATTCATGTTCACCGCATTCAAGGTTTTTTCCACTATTTGATGTGGAATTAGCATGTTTACCTCGATATTGTTTTACATTCCGATTTTCATCACGCAAGCCTTTCAAAAATGAAATATCCAAAATAAATCCTTTTCGAACTTTATTCTTCGTGACAAATGGGCGAGGTGACAGTTATTATTCCGATATTTATTTCATGACACTTTTTCTTTTCGTTCAACACTATGAGAATGTCTGGCTTGGTCAACGTTACAGAAAATCCAACCAGGTGGCGGTCACCTGAACTCATGGTCCACTGCATTAGTTGAGGCTCAGTACATAACAATATGTGAGGAGAGAATTACAGCATCATGATCAAGTATCAGTGAGGAACAACGACGCCATTCCAATCAGGATGGGAAATTGAAAGTGCCTGTACTTTTAATTTCCTGTGCACCTTGTTAGGTAGTGTGGCTGCAGTTTTGTTCGGTTGTGTGAAGGAGTTTAGCTGAATTCTTGGAGTTAACTTTGATGGCGCAACTACTGTGGCTGAATCTTGGTAGTGAATGGTTTAAGTTGTTCAGATAATGGGCGGTGTGTAAATGAAGCCCGTTGCTTTGTGCGAAGTGCCTTCCAGCTTCTGAAAGTGCATGGCAGTTTAATGCAGCAATGTAAGTAGCGAATGTCTGTTAATATCGCTGGTTTGTATATTGCTCACAGCTATTATCTTTGGGAGTCAGAAAGAAAATAATGCTGAAACTCTGGAACCTGTTCTCCACTTGTCGTGAAAGGATGGGCATCCCGGTTCAGATGATTATATGGAGCCGCACACTAGCTAGGTGTACATGAGAGATCTGGCAGTTTGTGCCCTTCCCAAGTGATGCCTTCGTGCTTGTTAGAACGTTCTAATGGTGAAGCATTCTGCCAAATGACTAGACAATCTGCTGAGTGAGCAACCCGACAGGATCTGCCCTTTCCTTTTCCCACAGAGAATCGAGGACGCTAAGATACGTGCACCAACTGACCTGTTGATTCAAGCCTCGGGCGAGTGTCTGTGTGAAGTTTACACATTGCCCCTGTGTAAGTGTGGCTTTCCTCCAGGTGCTCTGTTTCCACCCACTGTCCAAAGATGTGCAGACCATGCAAAGTTGCCCACACTGCATTAGGTGCATTAGTCGGAAGGAAATGGGCCTGGGTGGGTTACTCTTCGGAGGGTCAGCAATGACTTGTTGGGCCATTTGGCCTGTTTCCACTGTGTAGAAAGTCTAAGCTAAATAAGATACTTTCTATGCTATGGCAGCGTATGTGAAGAGAGTTCATGTATACAGAAATACATTGCTTTGTGGTAAATTCGGGTCTCTCAATCTCTGGAAAGTTTACTCCTACTTATCCAGAGACATGAATTATCCAAGATATTCAAACCTATTTTCTCATTCTCCCCATGTACGTATTTCCATGTGCATTAATGAAGTAAGTGCTTGAATCCGAATGTTGTGGATTATTTTCATAAAGCATATCGCAGCGCTTAAAATTGTGGGCGGCACGGTGGCACAGTGGTTAGCACTGCTGCCTCACAGCGCCAGAGACCCGGGTTCAAATCGCGCCTCAGGCGACTGACTGTGTGGAGTTTGCACGTTCTCCCCGTGTCTGCGTGGGTTTCCTCCGGGTGCTCCGGTTTCCTCCCACAGTCCAAAGATGTGCAGGTCAGGTGAATTGGCCATGCTAAATTGCCCGTAGTGTTAGGTAAGGGGTAAATGTAGAGGTATGGGTGGGTTGTGCTTCGGCGGGGCGGTGTGGACTTGTTGGGCCTAAGGGCCTGTTTCCACACTGTATGTAATCTAATCTAAAAAATCATCCTCTCGAGATTGGAATGTCGGGTTAGAGTAACTAGTGCGCATAGATTTTATTGACGATCAATGGTCAATCCATTTACCCACAAATCACGGGTAAAGTGATACTGAAAGTGGATTGCATTTTATATTCAGAAGACTGAACTGGTATTTCCTTTGAAGCTGAGTTGTTGTCCGGTTTAGCCGAAGATATATGGAAGAAGATTTTTAAAAAAATGCACATCAACACTGTTCAGACTAAGTTTTCAATTCTGTATATGTGAATACTTACAAAATTATTTTCTGAGCTGACATATGAAGAAAGGAGGTTGATTATAAATTTATTAACATGAATTTTGGGGAGCATGCATAACAGCTTCATGTCTGAAAGAAACTTCAAAAATGTTGGATGAACTCAGGAACATCAATGAGGAGTGAAGCACATATAATGTTTCGAGTCTGATGCGATCACACAGAACAGAAGGTTAGAAAATAAAGGGTCACAACAGAGTTGCAACTTTAACACTGTTCCTCTCTCCGCATGTGTTGGGTTTCTCCAGCATTCTTCAAATTTGTTTCAGAATTTCCATATGCACTTTTCTTTTCTGCCTTCAGCCTGGTGTCTCAATTGCTTTGGCTTAATTTGTGAAATTGTTCGTATTGTGAGTTTGACGACCAGAGGCAGAAGTCCTGACGCTGTAGCATATAATTTAATTAAAAGCATTCGGGGGTCAGTTGGAAGGGGACCCGATTGGGGACCGATGCAAGAATAAAGAGGTTGCTGAGAACCATTGAAAGAAAGGTTTCTGAATTTAGTTTGTGTAACTGGAGATGAACAGTCTTAGTGGCTACTAAGATGTGACAATAGATTTGAAAGAGAAGTAAATTTACTCTGGTTCTGCATGACTTGTTTCATCGTGCGCTCTGCGTCCTTTCAATTTGTGAAACGGTGAGACAAATTGGATTGTTTTATCTAATATTTACTTACCTCGAAGTAACAACATTCTTTGATTAGATGCCAAAGCACGAGATGGTGAACGGCTCCATTCATTATGTTTAGTAGATCTTTGTTAAATAATTAGGTAAGGGCATGAAATATGAAATTGCAAGTTGCGCAAACCATTTCAATATTCACCTCGTGTCAAAGTAATGAATAGCTGACTTCTTAATGCACTATTGCTCTTTTATAAATTCGATATTAGTCAAGAAGAAATACAAGGATCACTTCCAGCGCTCCCACGTTCAACTCAATGTTTTCTATTTCACTAAGACTTCAATTCTTTATTCTCGACATTATTCTACGACTCGGGTAGATCATAAAATCTAACTGATACGTTTTTTAAATGAATCAGTGAAGTAATATCAAATGGGAGATGAATGTATTGTTTAGTTTCTAAGTTTAGTAATTAATGTGTGTTCAGTTTTAATTCGCATCCAAAAACGACAAGTATTCTGCATTTTTGCTGCTGTCAATAATTTTGTTCCTTTATATTCCCTTTAATCGAATTACAAAACGTCTGTCAAATACAGATTAGTATTTGAAATCTAAATAAACGCTACAGTTAAAAAATGAAGTTCATGTCCCTCATGTGTAGTTGAAGCAGACTTGGAAATCAACTTGCCATCTTGGTAGACATAACATTCAGCTTGAAGTAGGCAGTAATCTGTGTTCGAGAAATAATGTGCTGGCGCGGGAGAAGGAGCGGAGAAGGTTCACAGCATTGATTCCAGAGAGGAGAGATTTGGCTTATCAGGAGATCTTGAGAAGACTAGGACTATACTCATATGAATTTAGAATAATGAGGTGTCAATCTTACAGAAACATATACAATTATGAAGGGAGTAGATATGATAGAAGCGTGGAGGTTTATTCCACTGCGGGTGAAATTAGAACACGGGAACGCAGCCTTAAAACAAGGAGGATAAGATTTAGGAGTAAGGTGAAGAGAAAGATTTTCACCCATTCTGTTGTGAATCTGTGGAATCCCTGCCCAGTGAAATAGTTGAGACTACCTTGTTGGATGAAGTTAAAACAAAGATATATAGATTATTGAACAGTACAGGAATTCTGGGCTGTGGAGAATGTGGGCGGCATGGTGGCACAGTGGTTAGCACTGCTGTCTCACAGCGCTTTGGCGGGTCGGTGTGGACTTGTTGGGCCGAAGGGCCTGTTTGCACACTGTAATGTAATCTAATCTATATAGGTAGGTAAGTGTAACTGAATCCACGAAAAGACCAGCCATGATCTCATTAAATGATTGGTGGCGCAGTCTTGACGGGCCAGATGGCCAACTCCTGCTCCGAGTTATTATGTTCTTTTAGCGGTGTGAAATGTGCAGGACGCTAATTGACTCTCATCTGATTCCACGCTGGACGGTATGTCCTCTGCAATGATTTTGAACACATACGTGTTCAAAATCAGCAAAGTTTATTCCTAGTTACATCTGTCTGAAATCGTGACGAACAGCTCTTCAGTCGATTTAGTTTGCATCAGTTCTCCCATCAGTTAGAGTGCTCACAATGATGCCACTGATCTGATAGGAATTTGTTGTTTTCCAAAAATCTCCAGTTAGTAAAGAACATCAAACATCTGATGAATGGATCAGCCTGCAAGCCGTTGTTTTAGATTTTTCCTGTTCATTTTCAACGACGAATTACGTTTTTAAAAAGCAATAAAGATTTAGCATTGAATTGTAAGGATATTGCTTACGCATGATAAAGAGGTGAACGATCAGTCAAGCCGGTGAATGCAGTTCACGAGAGATGTTGTACAGCAGAGATTGAATAAATCACAGTGAGCGACCATCTATTAACACATGGACAGATGACCCGTGTCGTCTGATTGCTTGAAAGCATAAAGGAAATTATTCTGGGATTCAAAACAAGCAATTCGAGATTTATCGAATTTTAAAAATAAACTGCATGAGATAGTATTCTCAAGAAGCTAAAAATCATCAAACTGTATCGCACATTGGGAAAAAATTTACATTAATTTGAATTGAAAATGTATTTTGATTCCTCTATCAGTTTCGGAGAGGAGGACAATATATTGTTAGTAACATCAATAACAGGGCAAACTCAGTAAACACTTGATTATTTCTTTTAAAAAAAGAAGCACACAGCGTGTTCATCTCCATCCTGTCCCCAGTGCAGTTGAAAGTGGGTTAAAAATACTGACAGCAATAATTTGTTGGCAATGAGGATAGGCATTGGAGCAAATTAAGCAGTTTGTGCAAAGAGGTAGCATCGGCCCCTTGGACTGAATGACCTGCTTCGTGTGTTGTGACCAAAGAATGGTTTTTGGACAGTTACATATTGAACTGCTTCTTTGTATGCATCATGAAACTTCCTGTTCCAGAATTGGGGAAATGGAGAATTCCTGCTGGATATTGTTGATGAGTGAATCTCGTGATGCTGTCGCCATGTAGATAGGGGAACATGATAAAGCCGTATATTAAAGATGGCCAACACTTAAAAAGTAAATATACTTTCGGGAGTTTGTTGCTGACGAAGCACTGATAGTCATTGTTTATTTCATTATTGCTGATCGAGTAAAATTTCTAAGTTGCTGAAATCTTTGGACGGGGGTGCCTTGCATTGATAACTGGGGAGTATTGTCGCTCTTTACGGGGATCATCACAATGTTGAGGAAGGTGGCAATGCAGTGACGAGCTGTACAGTCATAGAGTTGGCAGCGTGTCTCTCTGTCTAGAAACAATTCGGTTAACTTTAGAAGAAAACTAACAATATTTGATAATTGCAGTAATTATATTTCCTGCTTTTATCAGTTTTGCATGAAATGAGGGTGTGAAATTTCCAGATATCATAAAGAGTCATAGCACGGGGATAGACCCATTGTCCCAAACTGTTCCTTGCCAACCAAAATGTCAATCCACACAAAACCTATTTCTCTGCACTTGACTCATATCCTTCTCAACTGTCCCTACCCATGTAATTGTCCGAATATCTTTTAAATGTTGTTAATGTACCCACCTTAATCACTTCCACTCTAGCTTATTCCATATACGTACCACCCTCTGTGTAAAATAGGATTATTTGGCAAACTAATGATAATTATTGCCCGCATTTGTTGCATTTGGTTTAATGGATTTCTACTTTTAAATTGAATTGTAACACTTCAATTTTCATCCCTCTATTTCAGGCAGACTTGTTGAAACTCAGGACGATAGTAAAGGTAAATGTATGTTATTTTCATATGGAGTCGAATCCTATATTCTGATGATTCCATTCAAACACGAATTTGGGCTAATTGTCTCCTTGCCTCAATGTTCAAGTTGAACAGTTGTTTGTTCATAACTAATGGGGGTGTGTTCCTCCTGTAGGTTTCTCATTTCAGGGTTTTTTGGGAGGAGGGTGTGAAGGATCAATACCTCCTCACAGTTCTTACTCAGAGAGAGAGAGAGAGACTAAATACGTGGAGATACTGTGGTGTTTCAGCTACACACACAGTGCTGCTGTTGGAAATTTATATGAATTATCTCACTCACTATTGAGCAGTGACAGCATGATCACATGACCATACATCCCACAATATTTGTGGTTGTGGCAGACGGAAGTGCTGTTTCATGTTCAGATGTTCCCAGGGCGCATCAGTTGTGTTTTTGTCGCTATTCCGTGTTCAAACATCATATGAATGAGAAATAAAAATCTTCTCACGTTGGCCAGTTTAGAGGAATTGTTTTCGTGGAAATTGTTCTCTGACACTCGCTGTCTGTGAGTGAACATTTTTTTTTACAAATGACCCTTCGCCTTTCACCATCCACAAGACATATCCTGAGTTATGTTGCGATAGCATGTATGTTTACCATGCCCTCACTCCTATTGCATTGTGAGAAGGGAATGCAGGCTGTAAATGGAGCTTTTACAATAATGCAGTGTTCACTTTGGTTGCTAACTCTATATGTTACAGAGACTGTGAGGCTGAGACTTGAGAATGGGGGCAGTCCTTGCGCTGGCCGAGTGGAGATTCACTACAAGGGGCAGTGGGGAATTGTGCTTGATTATAAATGGGACCTGCCAGATGCTGCTGTTGTGTGTCGGGAGCTGGACTGTGGGACCGCGGTCTCTGCCCCGGGCGGGGCTCACTTTGGACGAGGATCCGGACCCATTGTGACCTGGAATGTTCAGTGCAGCGGGTCCGAGCGTGCCCTGCGGGACTGTCAATCATTGGAATGGGGCGACTATTCCCTCTCACACAACAATGATGCGAGTGTCATCTGTTCAGGTAAAAGTCTACTGCCGTTTCTGTGCAATTTTATACAAGATGGTCCTGTTTGAAACCAGAAAGGGATATGTTCGTTAAATGACAACTGCCAATTAATAATTAAAATATTAATAATAAAATCACCGATTTATTTAGTAGCATGATATAATGTGTGATTATTTGAAGATAATGGGAGAGGTGAATACTCCTGTTACTGTTTCCACTACAGTGTCGCTTTCTGTAGGACCAGGGCCAGGAATCTGTTGTTGACCACAAATGAGGTCGACAGGCCTGCAAGGCCACACCGAGTAATGGAAGAAGTTCTATCCAGATGTGCCAGATCTATCATTAATCAGACACATGTTCATCAGTCAACAATGTGAGTTAGTATTACATGATTTTTTTCTCATGCAATGCGTTTGTTTTCAGAGCACGTCATTCCGAGAATGGTGCCTGGGAATGCCCCATGTTTCGGCAGACTGGAGGTCCTGTTCGGTGACACTTGGAAAGCAGTGTGTGGCCTTGACTGGGATTTGCAATCCGCCAATGTGGTCTGTGCGCAACTTCATTGTGGAGTGGCCATGTCTGTTTCAAGTTCTGCTCTTTCTGGAGGCAGTACCGTGCTCATGGGTACGGAGGTCTTTAAATGCACGGGCAATGAGACTCAGGTGATGATGTGCCCTCGGTCTTCAAGCACTCACCGGATTTGTACTGGACACAACAATGTCACCCTGATATGTTCAGGTGAGTACAGACGTACTGAAAGAAAAACAGATTCATTTCCACTTAATATTTGTAAGAGTGATGACGCTGGGATTTCAGCAACAGTGACAAATCTCGACTCATCCTTAAGGGTTCTAGTGTAATCATGCATAAGTGTGATGTGATAACATATATACACACAAATATTGGAAATTAAATATTTTGAAACGATATCATTTATATTGGGAAATACATTTCTTCAACCGTCTGCACTCAATTTATTTTAGTATCAATATTGATTAAAGGTCGATCACTGACGATAATATTAAGCGTTAGTCGATGCAGATTCATTGAAGTGAATTCATGACAAGCCAATAGTCTATTCTCTGATTCTCCCTGCCCCGATTATATTTTTGAACAATGTTACCAGACTGTTGGAAATCATTGAAGATCACTGTTCCCAACAAATTCTTCAACAAGATGTTCCAGCTCACAAAAACTCGTAGGCTGATAAATATTATCATGCTCATTTATTCACCATCGCATTCTGCACCTTACTGGCGATCTTTCTGATTATCTGACCTTTCACGTTGGTATAAATTTATCTTGCCTTCGTAACACATTGTGCTTTACAACGGTATGCATTTTGTCAGTAGTCTGGTTCACAACATTCGGATATGCAACACACCCTTTACCCCAAGCCTTAATATTACTGCCTGTTACTCTTTCGATGATCAGCTAGCCGAAAAAGGTCCAGTTCATTGCTTTGTTCAAGCAGTTAATATTCTCGCATACCTGTATGTGATTCAGCTCTATTGTTTCAAAACGATCCATTGCCTGTCCAATACACATTTGTTGAAAATAGAACCCTGTTCGCGCATCTATTCGAGTATGGCTTATCTGCATCTCCTCAAGCACCAGGACACACTTTATGCATTATGTGTTCCACATAATTTAACAATGCGTTTCTATCTTTCATATGGCATAAACAATGGTTTGAACTCATCAATATTTGATACCCAGGGCTAATTTTGAACGGATACTCTGCATCTTAATGCAAACTTGGCAAAGTTTATGTCCCATTCTACCAAATGATACACGTTCGCAACTTATAATTGCCTTCATTACCATGACCTCGATGGTTGAATAAAGGTTGACATTATTGCAATTGCCTATTGCAGCCAGAGCCTGATGCACTGGTCATGATTTGGTCACCTGGACGCTCTAAATTTTATTTTACAAAATACTTTTCCATATAATAAATATCTCAGTTATCTCAATCTTGTAAACTCCTTTGTTGTCCTTGTTAAGAAATCATCTTCAGATATAAATATATGTTGAATGCATTTGCCTTGTTAGCCGCACTGAACTGTTGCATCCCTGACGGGATCTGTTATTTCAGTTGGCTGAGTGACTGGGTTGCGATGCAGGTGTTGCCAACAGTGTTATTTTATTAACTCCGCAATCCGAAGTTGCCATGAAGATCCTCACCTTCTTAGCTAGTCCCTCAAATGACGAACGGCGAATATCAGGTTAATTCACCGCCAGTGTCGCTCTCTAACGAGTGAGTAACCATATGTTCATCAACACTATGCTGACTTTAACATTACTGCATGGTCTCCAAAGTCTCTCTAAACACCACGAGCAGTCGGGACCAAAAACCTTATCCAACAAGGGACTGCAACATGTAAAACGTTGCGTCCTCATTTTCCAGATCAGAGATAGATGATAACAAGCAGTATTTTGAGAAAATACTTTCGGTGTGAGTGTTACAAATAGTTTCATAAAATAAACGGAATTGTTTTGAAAAATTAAATCTATGATGTCCGGATGTTGATCTATGAATGGATGAGATTCAATCTATTTTATTTTTTGCATCTTGCTCCAGTCTTCAGGTATTTGCAAACATTTGTGTCTTAATCTCCTCCAAAACAGGGAACCGTGGACCCCGATTGGTTGGTGGGGAGAACAGGTGCTCTGGGCGAGTGGAGGTCTTGCACGGAGAGCAGTGGGTAACGCTGTGTGGTGTTTACTTTGGTTTACAAGACGCCAGTGTGGTCTGTGAGCACCTTCTATGTGGGACCGTAAAGTTGATCCCGAGAGATGGTCGATTTGGGAGGGGAGTCCTACCACCGTGGAAGGAAAACTACAAATGCCGTGGAAACGAGAGACGATTGTGGGAATGTCCAGTTTCACATGGAGAAAACTTCAACTGTTCACGTGGAAATATAGCCAATGTCATCTGCTCTGGTGCGTCATCTGCCACAATCGTTCTGTCACTGAACATAGCTTCTATGCAGTCAAAGTTCTAAATTATTTTATTTATTCCTTCATGCCGTGACGCTGGTGAGGGCATGGTCTGTTGGCCATTTGTTATGAATCTCTGCTTAAGCTGTGTACTAGGGCACTTCAGAAATTCCTTACCTGTTAACCATACGGTCAGTAATCCGCAGTCATATGTCGCTAGAACCAGTCAGACTTGCAGATGTCCTTCATAACGGAAACTTATTAACCAGATGAGATGTTAGGATAATAGATGATCATTTGACTGTCACTATCAAAGAGGCGAGTTTCAGTTCCAGATTGTTAACTGAGTTTAAACTCCACCATCTTCCATTCGGGAATTTCCGACAGTTGCAGACTGTCTGAACCACCAGATCCAAGTTACGAAAAAAGAGTTTACGCTTGATTTGGTGGAATGACTTTCTCAGTTGTGCTATTTGAATTTTCGGAAGTTAATGTGTATTAAATATACATTATTTTTAAAATTTCTGAACCTGTCCTAAATACCATCCGAGATGACAATTACTTTCCTAAATCTCTGCATGCAACTGCCGCATTCTTAAAATGTCAAACCCCTGTCGCTTCAAAAATCCATCTAATCTGCCTGGTTTACTAATTCTGTTCGTACTTCGAAACTTTCTGTACTGTTTTAGAACGGGAATATTGCACTAACATTTAACCCGGTTGTAATTCATATATTTAGTCGTTCAGGGGATGGTGATGTCACCAGTGAGTCCAGGTTTTATGCTGTTGCCTGATTTATTTTCAACTAAGTTTTTTTTACACTCAAATAAATAGGATTCTGCCACTCATGTGAGCCTGAAGACCTTGTAAGGTAGGTCAGATTTCGATACCAAATTTGATTCCCTGACAAACATTAGGAGCTGGATGGGTTTTGTTTTCAATGCTCCTTCATTTCCTGGATCACTGACTGAAACTAGGCTCCAATTCCACAGCATACATTTACCAACATTCCCCCAGCGAAATGCATAAACCATCTGAATTACAAGCGTCAACACTTTAGCGACATGACATTCTTCACAAATGTCTCTGCAAAAATCACGTGTGTGTATCTTCTAAAAAGGTTTGGAAATGCAAATAGGATGAAGACCATTTTCAAAAGAAAATGGTGAACATCAACAGAAATGTTAGTAAGTGACATCCTCACGTTTTAAAACTTAGCAGCCATCCCAAATTATTACAATGCTTTTTATGTCATAATTCTCCTGGTGTCCTCAAAGAGACTTGTTCCAAAATCCCCTTTATCTTCTTGACCGTTGTCTCAGTTATGTTGGGGGGAATTTGCTCAGTGCAACGTGTTCTGCCGTCAGCAATAAAGATAGTGACAGCACATAAACGGTCAAAGCATTCTAGTGGTATCTGTAGACTGAGAATCGAACTCAATGGATGAGGCTGTTGGCTCATGACGAGACTTTATTTTGCATTTCCCCATTGTCACAGAATAACAGTACTTTTACATTGACACCTCACTCAATTTGTTTGACAAAAGAAATGCGGTGGCAAAGATGAAAGTATTAGGAAACGTAATTGGACAGACTATCTTTATGATTAAAAATCATACATTTTCCTGTGATTGTCAATTCTCAAATATCAGTGTTCATTTCAATCGCTGTTCTCAGTAACTCTTATTTTGCAGATGAAAATTGGGCGCTAAGGCTAGTGAATGGAGAAAGCCGTTGTGATGGCCGAGTTGAAGTTTACTACGAAGGAAGATGGGGTGGAGTGCAGGACACCATGTGGGATCAAAATGATGCCAACGTTGTCTGCAGACAGTTGGGTTGCGGTTATGCCTTAGAAATGTATAACTCTTCAAAGTATGGGGAGAGTGATGGTGGTCCGTGGGTGCATGTTGTCCAGTGTAATGGACAGGAATCACAGCTCCAGGACTGCAGGATCTCCAAAACATTGACTTCGTCTGCCACTGAAGGCAGTGCCGTGGGTGTCCTCTGTTCAGGTGAGTAAATTCTTCACTTTTTAACCTGCTCAGAAATATCAAACCAAATAGCCTTCTACTGAGTAAAGTGAGAATGCACATTGCTTGCTTGTTAGTGTCACTCAGAGAGATTGTTTTTCTCTGGGATGAAAACAAACGAAAGGCGGAGTAGTGTATTTGTGTGCGCGGGGGGGGGGGGGGGGGGAGTACAGATGGATGAATGTGAGAAATGAACACAATTTGGTTGTCAGATACAAGCATTACAGTTTCTTAACACAAAGTTGAAGTTGACACCCGTGCACAGGAATGCGTTAGTTCTGATGAAGAGTCAGTCGACTTGAAATGCTCACATGTCTTCCCAAAGAGGCCATTAAACCTGCTGAATTTCACCAACAAATTTCTAATTTTGTGAGAGTGATGTTGGCGTGGCGATTTGAAATTTTGATGAGAATGAATATAAACAGATATTGATCAGACAGGCAAAAATGCCGAGGAGTGGGCGATGGAGATTAATTTAAATAAATGTGAGATGCGGGTTTTTACAACTAAAATCTGAGGAGGATTTATACTTTTAATGGAAAGGCTTTGAGGATTGCTGCCAAACAATGAGATCTCGGTGTGCAGACTCTAACAGCATTGAAAATGGAGGCATGGACAGA
>NC_057753.1:15217475-15235672 GCF_004010195.1 Chiloscyllium plagiosum
GTGTCAGGGCAACACCAGAGATTTCCCAATGTACCAATTGTATTCGGTGATATCACGGGATCTTAGGAGGAATCGTTATCTCTGGAGGTGGCAGAGAGGAACATGGTGTGGTCCTGTAAACTCCAGAACGTTCATAACTTCATGAGTCAGCAATAACTCTTTCTGGACCAAGAAACGAAAGAGCCAACAAGAAACTACTACAAGGGAGTTAAAAAACAACACTGCATTGAACCCCTGGAAGCCTCCAGGGACAGGCACTGTCGGTGAAAACTCAGTTAAACTTTGCCATCAATTGGGTTTATAAAGTCATGAGGGGTACGGATTGGGTAAATAGTCAAAATCTTCCCCTAGATTGGGGGAGTCCAAAATTAGAGGTTTAGGGTGAGAGGGGAAAGATTTAAGAGGGACCTAAGGGGCAGCTTTTTCACGCAGCGGGTGGTGTGTGTATGGAATGAGCTGCCCCTCATGATTTTATAAACCTCTATAAGCCCACTCCTCAGCCTCTGACACTGCAGGGAAAGCAGCCCCAGACTGTTCAGCCTCTCCCTATAGCTCAGACCCTCCAACCCTGGCAGCATACTTGTGAATCTTTCTGAACTCTTTCAAGTTTCACAACTTGTTACATACTTGTCAACTTTGCTCATCTGACGTGGGAGAATTTTCTGTCTGAAAGAGCCCTCCCCTGTGCTGTAACAGAGTCACAGTGACTCTCAAAATCCTGACAAACTCAGTTATCAGTCAAAGATTCATTCAGAGAAGTCTCTCAAATGCATCTGTAAATGGAGAAAGTGTCTTTAATAATGAGTCAGGAATAAAGGCTGCATTCATCTTTTATTGTGAAGTTTTACTCATACATCTCAAAACAGAGCTTGCGAACCTGGTCAGAAGCAGCCAAAGGGAATATAAAAGGCCATTGGTATTTTCCCACCACAACTGACTTTGCACAGAAAATATAGACTTTTGAAACAAACTTTTGACAGATATTTTTGTGGCATCCTTAAATACAGGTGAGGTGCCGGAGGACTGGAAGTTGCTCATGTTGTCCCCCAGTACAAGAAGGGTAGTAGGGATATTCCGGGTAACTACAGACAAGTGAGCCTGACGTCGGTGGTGGGAAAGTTGCTGGAGAAGGTACTGAGGGATAGGATCTATTTATATTTAGAAAAGAATGGGCTTATCAGTGATAGGCAACATGGTTTTGTGCGGGGGAGATTGTGCCGTACCAACTTAATTGAGTTCTTCGAGGAAGTTACCAAGTTTAGTAAGGCATTTGATAAGGTTCCCCATGATAGACGAATGGAGAAAGTGAAGTCAAAATGCTTTGAGGGTGTTCTAGCTCGGTGGATAAAGAACTGGTTGAGCAACAGGAGACAGAGAGTAGTAGTTGAAGGGAGTTTCTCAAAAAGGAGAAAGGGTCAGTGTTGGGGCCACTGTTGTTTGTAATTTATATAAATGATCTGGAAGAGGACACTGTTGGTATGACACGAAGATTGGTGAAGTAGCAGAAAGCATAAGGGACTGTCAGAGAATACAGGAGGATATAGGTAGACTGGAGAATTGGGCGGAAAAGTGGCAGATAGATTACAATCCAGCCAAATGTGAGGTGATGTATTTAGGCAAGACTAATTCTGAAGCGAATTATACAATGAACAGAAGAGCCTTGGGAAAAGTTGATGGGCAGAGAGATCGGAGAGTGCAGGTCCACTGTACACTGAAGGTTGCTGCATAGGTGGTTAGAGTGGTCAAGAAGGCATATAGTATGCTTGCCTTCATTGGACAGGGTATGGAGTATAAAAGTTCGCAAGTCATGTTAACATTGTACAAGACATTGGTTCGGCCACATTTAGAATACTCTGTACAATTCTGGTCACCACATTACCAAAACGATGTGGACGTTTTGGAGAGGGTGCAGAGAAGGTTTATGAGGATGTTGCCTGGTATGGAAGGCACTAGCTATGAAGAGAGGTTGAGTAAGTTAGGTTTATTTTCATTATAAAAAAGAAGATTGAGGGGAGACCTGAGTGAGGTTTATAAAATCATGAAGAGTATAGACAGGATGGATAGAGACAAGCTTTTTCCCAGGGTGAAGGATTCAATAACGAGAGGTCACGCTTTCAAGGTGAGAGGTGGAAAGTTTAAGGGGGATACACATGGCGTTTGGAACGCGTTGCCAGCAGAGGTGGTAGAGGCAGGCACGGTAGATTCATTTAAGATGCATCTGGATAAATGCATGAGTCGGTGGGGAGCAGAGGGATACAGATGCTTAGGAATTGACTGACAGGTTTAGATAGTACATTTGGATCGGCTCAGGCTTGGAGGGCCGAAGAGCCTGTTCCTGGGCTGTACATTTTCTTTGTTCTTTGAACGGGATGCCATTCGTTTTAAGATCAGGTGAACTTAAGAGGCATTGTATTGGCTTAGAAATGAGAGATCCTTGACACATACAGCTAAAATCATCGCTGCGCCATTATTAGCGAATTGGAATTAAGGCTGGATAGGCTGGGATGGTTTTCTGCTGAAGTAGTGGTTCAGAGCTGACGTTTACAAAACCATGAGGGATACTGATAGGGTTAATGGTAGTTGTCTGTTCCCCAGGGTGGGGGAATTCAAGACAGCAGGCACATATTTAAGGTGAGAGGAGATAGATTGAAAAGAGATGTGGGGCAAATTCTTTTTACACAAGAGTGTGGTTGGCATGTGGACTTAGCTGCCAGTGGCAGTGGTTGACGCGGGTACGTTAACAACATTTAAAAGGCATGTGGACAAATACATGGAGAAGAAAGGTTTAGAAGGATATAGAGAAGGGAGGCGTGGTAGTAGTTTGGCGCACCGACCTCTACACCGCTGAGGCCAAACGCCAGCACACCGACCTCTACACCGCTGAGGCCAAACGCCAGCACACCGACCTCTACACCGCTGAGGCCAAACGCCAGCACACCGACCTCTACACCGCTGAGGCCAAACGCCAGCACACCGACCTCTACACCGCTGAGGCCAAACGCCAGCACACCGACCTCTACACCGCTGAGGCCAAACGCCAGCACACCGACCTCTACACCGCTGAGGCCAAACGCCAGCACACCGACCTCTACACCGCTGAGGCCAAACGCCAGCACACCGACCTCTACACCGCTGAGGCCAAACGCCAGCACACCGACCTCTACACCGCTGAGGCCAAACGCCAGCACACCGACCTCTACACCGCTGAGGCCAAACGCCAGCACACCGACCTCTACACCGCTGAGGCCAAACGCCAGCACACCGACCTCTACACCGCTGAGGCCAAACGCCAGCACACCGACCTCTACACCGCTGAGGCCAAACGCCAGCACACCGACCTCTACACCGCTGAGGCCAAACGCCAGCACACCGACCTCTACACCGCTGAGGCCAAACGCCAGCACACCGACCTCTACACCGCTGAGGCCAAACGCCAGCACACCGACCTCTACACCGCTGAGGCCAAACGCCAGCACACCGACCTCTACACCGCTGAGGCCAAACGCCAGCACACCGACCTCTACACCGCTGAGGCCAAACGCCAGCACACCGACCTCTACACCGCTGAGGCCAAACGCCAGCACACCGACCTCTACACCGCTGAGGCCAAACGCCAGCACACCGACCTCTACACCGCTGAGGCCAAACGCCAGCACACCGACCTCTACACCGCTGAGGCCAAACGCCAGCACACCGACCTCTACACCGCTGAGGCCAAACGCCAGCACACCGACCTCTACACCGCTGAGGCCAAACGCCAGCACACCGACCTCTACACCGCTGAGGCCAAACGCCAGCACACCGACCTCTACACCGCTGAGGCCAAACGCCAGCACACCGACCTCTACACCGCTGAGGCCAAACGCCAGCACACCGACCTCTACACCGCTGAGGCCAAACGCCAGCACACCGACCTCTACACCGCTGAGGCCAAACGCCAGCACACCGACCTCTACACCGCTGAGGCCAAACGCCAGCACACCGACCTCTACACCGCTGAGGCCAAACGCCAGCACACCGACCTCTACACCGCTGAGGCCAAACGCCAGCACACCGACCTCTACACCGCTGAGGCCAAACGCCAGCACACCGACCTCTACACCGCTGAGGCCAAACGCCAGCACACCGACCTCTACACCGCTGAGGCCAAACGCCAGCACACCGACCTCTACACCGCTGAGGCCAAACGCCAGCACACCGACCTCTACACCGCTGAGGCCAAACGCCAGCACACCGACCTCTACACCGCTGAGGCCAAACGCCACCAAGTCCCTCCTCCCTATCTTTTATCTTAGCCTGCTGGACCAACTTTCCTCATTCCTGAAGAAGGGCTAATGCCCAAAACGTCGATTCTCCTGTTCCCTAGATGTTGCCTGACCTGCTGCGCTTTTCCAGCAACACATTTCCATCTCTGATCTCCAGCATCTGCAGACCTCACTTTCTCCTTAGAAGGATATAGACCAAGTACAGGGAAGTGGGGTTAATGTTGATGTGCCTTTTGGTCAGCATGGACCAGTTTGGGCCGAACGGCCTGTCTCCGTGCTGTAGGACTCTATGACTCACGTCTCTTTGTCACTCCGACAGTTTTGAGTTTCCAGGTAAGCGTCCCACTAAATCACGCTGAATAAAATCTAAACTCATTCATCAACTCTAAATGTGGAGGTGTTGGTGTTGGATCAGAATGGACAAGGTCAGAAGTCACTTGGCACCAGGTTAGAGTCCAACAGGTTTACTCGAACTCACGAGCTTTCGGAGCACTGCTCCTTCCTCAGGTGCAGTGATGAAGGAGCAATGTTGCTAAAGCTTGTGATTTCAAATAAACCTGCTGGACTGTAACCTGGTGCCAAGTGACTTCTGACTTTTTCAGGTATGGGTTTGCGTCAAACTTAATGGGATACTTTGTCCAACTCTGCATAGTTAAACAGTATCGCTTGGAGGGATTCATTTGAAACCTTTCAGGAGATAAGCTCAACTATTCAAAGTTACTTGGACTCTATTTTGAAACTTACCTCAGGACCAGTAGTCATGGACACATACAGCGTGGAAACAGACCTTTCAGTCCAATTCGCCCATGCTGACCAGATATCCCAAATTAATCTAGTCCTGTTTGTCAGCACTTGGCCCTTGTCCCACTAAACACTTCCTATTCACACCCACATCCAGGTGCCTTTTAAATGTTGTAATTTGTACCAGCCTTCACCACTTCCTCTGGCAGCTCATTCCATACACGCACCACCCTCTGCATGAAAACACTGCCCCTCAGGTCCCTTTTAAGTCTTCCCCTCTCATGCTATACCTATGCCCTGTAGTTCTGGACTCCCCAACCACAGGGAAAAGACTTTGTCTATTTATTCTGTCCACACAATCTCATGATTTTATAAAGCTCTAGAAAGTCACTGCTCAGCCTCCGACACTCCAGGGAAAACAGCCCCAGCCTATTCAGCCTCTCCCTGTAGCTCAAACTCTCCCACCCCTGGGCGGCACGGTGGCGCAGTGGTTAGCACTGTTGCCTCACAGCGCCAGAGACCCGGGTTCAATTCCCGTCTCAGGCGACTGACTGTGTGGAGTTTGCATGTTCTCCCAGTGTCTGCGTGGGTTTCCTCCGGGTGCTCCGGTTTCCTCCCACAGTCCAAAGATGTGCAGGTCAGGTGAATTGGCCATGCTAAATTGCCCGTAGTGTTAGGTAAGGGGTAAATGTAGGGGAATGGGTGGGTTGCGCTTCGGCTGGGCGGTGTGGACTTGTTGAGCCGAAGGGCCTGTTTCCACACTGTAATGTAATGTAAATGTAAATGTAATGTAACATCATGGTAAATCTTTTCTGATAGAGAAGTCAACGTTTCGGGTAGAACCCTTCTTCAGTTTAAGACCCGAAATGCTGACTTCTCTACCGTCTGGTGCTTCATGGCTTCATGTGTCCTCCCAGCCTCCTGCCTGTCTACTCTGGATTCCAGCATCTGCAATCTTCTTTTTGTCTCTAACGAATGGTGGGCTGAATGGCGTAACCTCAGCTCCAATGGTCTTAGGATTCTACAGAACGTTTCAGTGGGAATGTGCAGTCCTGGGTTCAACGAACAGCAATGTCCACTGGAAGCAGAATCGTAGACTCCCTGCAGCGTGGAAACAGGCCCTTCAGCTCAACAAGTCTACACCGACCCTCCGAAAAGTATCCCACCCAGACCTATTCCCCTACCCCTATTAATCTACATTTACCCCTGACTAATGCACCACATCCCTGAACACTATGGGACATTATAGCATAGCCAATTCGCCTGAGCCTGCACATCTCTGGGAAGAAACCAGAGCACCCGGAGGAAACCCTTGCGACTTGGGGGGAGAATGTGCAAATTCCACACAGACATTCATCCCAATGGTGGAACTGAAACAGGGTCCCTGACACCGTGAGGCAGTGGCACTAACCAATAAGCTACCGTGCCAACCCTGAGTTACCGTGAGGATGGGGGAGGTTGCAGTCCAGCAGAAAACAAAGAAAGCCCACTGACTCTCCCACTACACCGACTGTCAGAAGGGGCAGGAGGTTCAGTCCTGGGGGTGACCCACAGCAGCATCACCGGCAGAATCCATTTGTTGGGAGAGCTGGTGCCTCTGCTGGCGTTTCCGCAAGTTGCCAGACAATGTGAACCTCTGCCCACACTCGGGACAGGCAAACGGTCTCTCCCCTGTGTGGACCCGCTGGTGGGCCAGCAGGTCGGAGGAGCGGTTAAAGCCCTTCCCACACTCAGGGCAGGAGAACGGGCTCTCATGCGTGTGGACCCGCTGGTGAGCCACGAGGTTGGAGGCCAGGGCAAAGACCTTCCTGCACTCCTGGCAGCTGAAAGTCCTCTCCCCAGTGTGAATGAATTGGTGCTTCAGCAGGATAGAGGAATTGCTAAAGGCCTTCCCACACTCAAAACAGGGGAAGAACTTCTCACCCGCTGGTGGGCCACGAGGTGGAAGGAGCGGGTGAACCCCTTCCCACAGTCGGGATAGCTGAAGGGCTTTACCTCGGTGTGGACCACGGGTGGGCGTGCAGGGCAGAGGAGCAGGTAAAACACTTCCTACACTTGGAGCAGGGGAAGGGCTTCTCCCCGGTGTGGACCCGCTGGTGCCTCAACAGGACAGAAGAATTGCTGAAGGCCTTCTCGCACTTGGGACGGGAGAATGGCCTCTCCCCCGGTGTGACTGCGCCGATGAATCTCCAGGGCAGACGGGCATGGAAGCCTTTCCTGCAGTCACCACACTTCCACAGTTTCTCCACAGGGCGGGATTCCTCGGGTTTCTCCATGGCCGAAACTTCAGCCACACACAAACGGGTATACAGACCCTCCCTGTCGTGAATTCCTCTTTCCAGGCCGTAAGCTGTTTCAGGTTCCACACTCAGTGCGCTGCAACAGTAGGGTCTCTCATCCAGTCCCACTGATACTGAAAACGTACTCAAACTGGAACCAAAAGACTTTGCTCCTTCTCACAGGATCATGGTCAAAAATTGTTATGGTCCCAATGGATTGAGTGACTATCAGACATTGACGTCAAGGTGAGGACTGCAGACGCTGGAAAAGCACAGCAGGTCAGGCAGCATCCGAGGAGCAGGAGAGTCAGCATTTTGGGCATAAGCCCTTCTTCTGTTGATTTTGAAACTTCCATCTTTAGATCTTCAAAGACTCTGTAAGGAGAGATTACAGAAGTCATCTCTGTCAGTACAGGGTAGAAATTCACAACAAGCAATTCTACTTTCCGCTGACCATCTTTTTCTTTTGTTCTCCCACAAAATTGAAATCTCTCGTTCTCTCTCTCTCCAAACTAATTCTCCTGAAGGTGTTAAGTCAGAATCATACAGGGGCAGAAATGCAAAAATGTCTAGATTGACATCTCTTTGAATTTTGGATAACTCCACCTGCAAGTTAATATCTTTTATGACATTGGATGCTGCTGAGAGTGAGCAGGTCTGATTTTGGGAAGCAAAAAAAAAGTGTGTAAATTCAGGATGAACCTGCAATGCAACTTCTTGAGAAGCAACCAGCCACTGAATGGTTAAAGTTTCGGCGGAGGATATAAGACACCAGAGAGAAACTGAACATACAGACGTGTCAAACCTTAGTGGCAAGCCATAGTTATAGAGATGTACTGCACAGAAACAGACCCTTCAGTCAAACTTGTCATGCCGACTAGATATCTTAACCTAACCATTTGCCAGCACCTGGCCCATATCCCGCTAAACCCTTCTTATTCATATACCCATTCAGATGTGTTTTAAATGTCATAATTTTACCAGCATCCAATCCTTCCTTTAGCAGCTCATTCCTCACACGCACTACCCTGTGCATGAAAAAGTTGCCATTTAGGTCCCTTTTAAATCTCTTCATGACCTCACGCTAAACCTATTAGCATCTAGTTCTGGACTCCGCTATCCCAGGAAAAAGACCTTGTCCATTTACCCTATCCATGCCTCTCATGATTTTATAGATGTCTATAAGGTCATCCCTCAACCTCCGGAGCGCAAGGGAAAACAGCCCCAGCCTATTCAGCTCAAACCCACTAACCCTGGCAACATCCTTGTAAATCATTTCTGAACTCTTTCAAGTTTCACAATTTGAACAAGTTTCAAAACGGAGCCACTGTACTGCCCACGTGTGCTGAAACAGGTTGGGAGTGTAAACTTTATTTGACTGTGCCACATGGTGGATTGTTGAGTAAGGTTAAATCTCACGGGTTACGGGGTATAAAACTTAGGAGCACATTCCTATAGAAGCTGGAATCTGTCCTGAAAACAACAAATGCTGGAGATCACAGTGGGTCAGGTAGCATTCACGCAGAGACAGCAAGCTATCGTTTCGAGTCCAGATGACTCTTCATCATAAAGTCATGGGGGTATCGATAAGGAGAATGGCAGGGGTTCTCCTGAGGGCTGAGGGCTTTCAAGACTAGGGGCAACAGTAGTATCCTAAATTCGGTACCCAGTTGGCTACGTCTCTGTGGAGCCGGTGAGATTTAACCTTACTCAACAATCCACCGTGCGACATAGTCAATAAATTTCCCATCCACCACCTCTTTCAGCATATGTGGACAGTACAGTGGATCAGTGGTTAGCACTACTGCCTCACAGCGCCAGGAACCCAGGTCCAAGTTCACCCTCGGACAAATGTCTGTGTGGAGTTTGCACACTCTCCCTGTGTCTGCATGGGTTTGCTCCGGGTGCTCCCAAAGTCCAAAGATGTGCAGGCTCAGGTGAATTGGCTTTGCTAAATTGCCCCACAGTGTTCAGGGATGTACAGGCTAGACGCATTAGTCAGGGATAAATGTAGAGCAATGGGTGTGGGTGGGTTACTCTTTGGAGGGTTGGTGTGGATTTGGGAGCCATAGAAATGCACAGCACGGAAACAGACCCTTCGGTTCAACCCATCCATGCCGACCAGATATCCCAAACTAATCTAGTCCCACTTGCCAGCACCTGGCCCATATCCCTCCAAACCCTTTCTTTCATATGCCCATCCAGATGCCTTTTAAATGTTGCAATTGTTCTAGTCTCCACCACTTTCTCTGGCATCTCATTCCATACATGCACCACCCTCTGCATGAAAAAGTTGCCCCTTGGGTCTCTTTTATAACTTTCCCCTCTCACCCTCAACCTATGCCCTCTAGTTCTGGACTCCCCCACCCCAGAGAAAAGACTTTGCCTATTTATCCCCACCCATGTCCCTCATGATTTTATAAACCTCTATAAGGTCACCCCTCAGCCTCCAATACTCCAGAGAAAACAGCCCCAGTCTATTCAGCCTCTTCCCATAGCTCAAATCCTCCAATCCTGGCAACATCCTTACAAATCTTTTCTGAATCTTTTCAAGTTTCACAACATCCTTCCAATAGGAAGGAGACCAGAATTGCATGCAATATTCCAAAAATGGCCTATCCAATGTCTTGTACAGATACAACATGACCTCCCAACTCCTATACTCAATACTCTGACTAATAAAGGAAAAACACACCAAATACCTTCTTCACTATCCTATCTACCCGCGGCTCTACTTTCAAGAAGCTTTGAACCTGCAATCCAAGGTCTTTTTATTCAGCAACCTCACTCCTTAGGACCTTACCATTAAGTGTATATGTCCTGCTAAGATTTGCTTTCCCAAAATGCAGCACCTCACTGCATTTTCCGCACCTTTCCGCAGCCCCATTGGCCAATCTGATCAAGGTCCCCGCTGTAATCTGAGATAACCTTCTTCGCTGTCTATTACACCTTCAATTTTGGTGTCATGTACAGTAGCGCCTCGACATACGAACGACCCTGTTCACAAACAAATTGGTTTACGAACAGGATTGTACCTAAAATTTTGCTTCAACGTACGTACGAAATTCAAGGTACAAATGCAAAAAGCCCGTGTGTGACCACGTGGTTTCATTGTTCTGCTCTGCTACACGCGCGCTTTGAAAGCAAAAGCTCTCGGGCCCCGTGTGATCTCATTCAGTTTGTCTTTGGCGCGCGCGCGCGCTGTGAACATTGTTCGTTGCTATGTCCAAGCATTCTTATGCTATCCGAACAATGGGAAAAATTGATTCAGTTCGCGAACGGGGTCCCAGAACGGATTAAGTTCGTAAGTCAAGGCGCTACTGCATATAAATGTAGTGGATCCAGCGCTGATCCATGTGGCACTCCACTGGATGAAGGATTGACTCTCCTGCTCCTCAGATGCTACCTGACCTGCTGTGGTTTTCCAGCACCACACTTTTCTACTCTGATCTCCAGCATCTGCAGTCGTCATTTTCTCCATATCCCAATATCTCATTTAAGCAATTAGTCCCCTTTCTGCTTTGTTTTTAACGGCAAATGGAAAAACTTCACATTGCGGTACTACATTTGCCATGTGTTTGCGAATTGAGACACAGACCTGGACCAACTCTTCCAGAGTCTGTCCCCTCCTGGATTCGCTCCCTTTCCTTTCAGTTGCTGCAAGTCAACAATTGAACCCCAGAATGAAAAAAAGATGGAAAAGGTGATGACAAAAGAGTGCCGTACTCACAGATGTTGGACAGAGGAAGAGAGTTGCAGTCTGGGCTGAAGCTCAGTCTTCATTCAGATACAGAGTAGCAGCTTCAGAAGCTCACGGTCGAACTTCCGCATCCAGACAATAGGGGAGCTCTGATTGACAGGAGGACCAGGCTCCTTCCGGTCATCCAGGGCTCCCCATTGGTCCAACAAAAAAAGGTCGCGGGATGGTTGAGCGGACAGCGAGGCGCATGCGCCTTTGCTTTGCTCCTGGAGAGCACGCGCAGTATGCTCTGTGGCGATGCTGACAGATTTTGTGTCCAAATGTAAATAGGAGTTAAAAAAAAAGGCTGGAGCCTCAATTTTTTTCTTCCCTGTGACTCGACACTTTATTCTTTTTGCATTTTGTCTGGCTACTCAACTTTTGTATGTCTGGGTGCGGGAGTCCCAAACTTTAAGGTGAATGGGGAAAGAATGAAAAGGGACCTAAGGATCAGAAAACAAACTGTGTGAAAGTGATGATTCGGAGATGCCGGTGTTGGACTGGGGTGTACAAAGTTAAAAATCACACAACACCAGGTTGTAGTCCAACAGGTTTAATTGGAAGCACACTAGCTTTCGGAACCACAAGGAGCGTCGCTCCGAAAGCTAGTGTGCTTCCAATTGAACCTGTTGGACTATAACCTGGTGTTGTGTGATTTTTAACTGTGTGAACGTTAATTCACCTCAAGGAATGCCCTCTCTTACGCCCTGAACAAAATGCCTGTACTGTAGATTGTTCACAACCTATTAATCATGAGAAGAAAGGATGTTGTGAAACTTGAAAAGATTCAGAAACAATTGATACGGATGTTGCCAGGGTTGGAGGGGTTGAGCTAGAGAGAGAGGCTGAATGGGCTGGAGCTGCTTTCCTTGGAACATCGGATGCTGAGGGTTTATAAAACCTTATAGAGGTTTATAAAATCATGAGGGATGTGGAGAGGGCAAATACACAAGATCTTTTCCTTCGTGTGGGGAAGTCCAGAACTACAGGACATTAGTTTAGGTCGAGAGAGGAAAGATATAAAAGAGAGCTTAGGAACAATTTTTTCACACAGACGGTGTGTGTATGCAATGAGACTGCCGAAGGAAGTGATGGAGGCAGGTACAATTACAACATTTAGATTTAGATTAGATTACAGTGTGGAAACAGGCCCTTCGGCCCAACAAGTCCACACCGACCCGCCGAAGCGAAACCCACCCATACCCCTACATTTACCCCTTATCTAACACTACGGGCAATTTAGTATGGCCAATTCACCTGACCCTGCACATCTTTGGACTGTGGGAGGAAACCATAAATGCCGTCTGGATGGGTATTTGAATGGGAAGGGTTGAGAGAGATAGGCAAATAGGTCACGAGATTAATTTAGGATATCTAGTCAGCACAGACTGAAGGGTTTTTTTCAATGCTGTATAACTCTATGGCTCTATTTGTATATACACAGAAACCAATTTCACAAGACTAGGAATAGGCCATTCACCCTTTATAGCCTGTCATGAACTGTGGACTAACTGCACATATTTGAATGCAAAATTTCAGAAAGATGTCTGCAGCTTTTTTATAAAATTGAACATGCTTTCATGATGATTCTGAATATATCATTTTAGCTCAATTTTAAAGATTGCCATGTCTCATGCTTCCCTGTCTCCCAGCTAGAGTCATCACCATTCATTTTCTCTCTCTCCCTCCTTATACAGTGATCAAAGAGCGGGGCGGGGAGAAGAGAAGGGAGACAAAATGGACAGGGGGGAACAGAGGGTTAGGGAGAAGAGAAAGGCTGGGGGCAGAAGTGGGGGTGAAGAGAATGGGGTCAGAGAGAGAGAGAATGGACGGGGACGGGGGCAAATCGAAAGGCAAATTCCACTTTCCCAGGACTGATGTCAGTGTCCCACAAATTGGAACCCACTCCTCCCACAGTCGTCATTTCTCAGTATACATGTGGCTAAGGCAGTAGAATCATATAATCCCTCCATGCCTCTCGGCCCATCAAATTCACACCGACCTTCCAAACAGCATCCCACGCACTAGCCCTACAGCCCCGCAGTTCCCCATGGCTAACCCAACCTAACCTGCACATTCCTGGACACTTTACCAAGGCCAATTCACCCTAAACTGCAGATCTTTAGATTGTGGGAGGAAACTGGAGCACCTGGAGGTAACCCACGCAGACACAAGTGGGAGAACAAGCCAAAGTCAACGCAGACAGTCACCCGAAGCTGGAATCAAATCCAGGTCCCTGGTGCTGTGAAGCAGCAGTGCTAACCACCATGCTAGAATTTTGAGGTTTTGCTTTGACTTTGTAGCTTCTAACTTCTCATGCACCCTCAGCAGAGGCTCTCTCCTCCTGACATTGTTGGACCACACGCACTGCAACCTCCCTACCTCACGTCCCCAGCCCTGAGCACATGGGTTCCTGAATCTTGGCGTCAGACAGACACCGATGGCCTCCTGTTGCCAACTACAGAGAATAAAGACAATCCCTGTCACTATTCTGTCCCTTACTGTCACCATCTCCCCCTCCCCAAAGTTATTCTTACTCCCACCACCCAGCCAGTTAGCTCCTACCCCCTGCAGCTCTCTCTCATTTTCATTTTCTCAATAAGCTGCTGATCCACGGGCTGCCAGAGGAAGTGGTGAAGGCTAGTACAATTGCAACATATAAAAGGCATCTGGACGGGTATGTGAATAGGAAAGGGTTTGGAGGGATATGGACCGGGCGCTGGGGGGTTGGGACAAGGTTGTGTTGAGATATCCGGTCAGCATGGACAAGTTGAACCGAAGGGTCTGTTTCCATGCTGTACATCTCTATGACTATGACTCTATGTGAAAATAAAATGTCAAGGCTGCTTGAGAAAAGAAAGCCAGTAAAGATCGTGCTGTCCTATCAAATAAAAAAAAAGGCAAGCACAGGACGTAATTGCAAAGGAGCTTTTACAACAGCCAACATCAGATTGACACCATATGAAGCAACATCTGTCTACATTTTATATCAGTGTGCCAATCCCTTAAATGCTGCTCAGTTCCATGAGAAACTGCCCCTTTAATGGTGTACATGAGGAAAGAAGCAATCCATTTCCAGGGTGCAAATTGTATTCAAATAAATGTGTCAAATTAAGGGGAAAAAAAATGAAAATACTTTAAGAGGGTATCTGAACCGCTTTGCAGAGTCTGCTCTCACACAGTGTTTTCTCTCTCTCTCTCTCAGGATTACGAACGGAAAGATGGAGACATTGCTTTGCTCCCAGATGCTGTCCAGAGGGAGGGAGTTTCACTCTGAAACTGACAGGGCTACTTGTGTCTGTGACATCCACAATGGCAGGGGGTGCAGTGGGCCCGCGCTGCACCTGCGCTGCCCTGCAGCTGAGGCATGTGGGAAGGGAAGGACACTTTGCAACCTCCTTTCGCTCTCCTCCAAGTCACGGTTTGAGTTCAAGCCAAGCACGGGGTTTCATTTCATCTTCGCACTCACAGAAAACCTCATCCTCTATGGGGCTGTCCAAAACCTGAGGGCATAGGTTTAGGGTGAGGGAGAAAGATTTAAGCCATCAGAGCAACTTTTTCCTCACAGAGGGTGATGCGTTTATGGAATGAGCTGCCAGAGGAAGTGGCTGGTACATTTACATTTAAAAGGCACCTGGATGGATGTGTGAATAGGAAGGGTTTGGAGGGATATGGGCCAAATGCTGGCAAGTGGAATAGAATGGAATATCTTGTCAGTGTGGATGTGTTGCATCAAAAAGTCTATTTCTGTGTTGTGTATCTCTATGTCTATTTGAAAACAGATGTTTTATCTTTGTTGATGTAAATGTTTTTAACTGATAGCTGGATAGGGGAGAGAGAATTCCTCAGGTAGGAATCCTGGGAGATGCCTACTTCTGACTTACTTCCTAAACTTTAAGCACGTGCACCAATTGTGCATTTATTTCTAATTTTGTTTCAGTTTCCTTGTTTAATTCGCTATTATGATGACACTCTGTGTCTGGATGTTTGACACGCTGGGAGATTGTGGGTTGGGCCTTGAATGACTGCATGTTTTATTGTTCCGGAAAGTGTAAAAAGGGGATCAAAGCTTCAGCAGAAATCCAACAAAGCTGAGAACAGATGACATCTAAGTCTGTGGGAATGGTGGGATCAACGGAGGACAGATGAAACAATGCAATACCTGCAGTACTGAAAACCGTCAGGCTTCTAACGATACCATTTTCTGATTCACCGCTCCTTCTGATGCACAGCGTTGGAAATACAATGTTGGTGGCTGAAAGAAATGAGCAGTTTAAAACAAACCCACTTAACACTTCACTGGGCTCCTTGCTCAGCGCACTTTACTTACTGCTGGTAAACCTTAAAGCACTTCATCCCCGCAGTGCAATGAATTCCCACTTTCAATCAAAATCACGGATGTACTCACTCACTGTCTCACAAATGCAAGATTTCATTGTAACTTCTTCTGCTCCCAGTCAGGGCAAAACATCTTTGAAAGCTGCTCTGAAAATCCAGTCTTCACAACGACCCTTCTGCTTTCACCGAAGACTATTACACTCATACAGCATGGAAACAAATCCTTTGGTCCAACCCGTCTGTGCCGAATCTAGTCCCATTTGGCCCATAACTCTCTGAACCCTTCCTATTCATATATCCATCAGACGCCTGCCTCCACCATTTTACCTGGCAGCTCATTCCTTACACGCACCACCATCTTTGTCAAAAGTTACCCCTCAGGTCCCTTTTAGATCTTCACCCTCTCAACTCAAACCTATGCACTGTCTAGTTTTGGACTCCCCTACCCTGGGGAAAAGATCTTGGCTATTCTTCTTATTCATGCCCCTTATAAACTTGTATAAGATCATTCCTCAATGCTCCAGGGAAAATATCCCTGGCCTACTCAGCCTTTCACTAAAGCTCAAACTCTCCAACTCTGGCAACAGCCTCGTAAATCTTTCCTTGAACCCTTTTGGGTTTCGCAACATTTTTCCTATAGCAGGGAGACCAGAACTGAATGCAATATTCCAAAAGAGGACTCCCCATTGGTCCATCAAAAGAAGTTCGCAGGCATTTTCAGGGACAGTGTGTAGCATGCGCAGTATTTTGCTGACATCGCCGAACATGTGCAGTTCTTTGCTGACACCGAGAAGCATGCACAGTATGCTCTGTGGAGACAATGGTGTGACTGACAGATTTCAAAAGTCCAAATGCCAATGGGGAATTAAAATGAAAAGGTCAGAATCAGAATTTTGTTTTTTTCCTTTCGCACTTTGTCTGGCTGCTCAGCTTCGAATGACTTTTCCCCAGGGTAGAGGAAGTACAAAACTCGTGGGTATAGTTTTAAGGTGGGGGGGGGGGGAAGATATGAAATGGACCTCATGGGTAACTTTTTCCACACAGAGGGTGGTGTGTATGGAATGAGCTGATAGGGGAAGTGGTAGAGGCTGGTACAATGGCAACATTTAAAAGGTATCTAGATGGATATATGAAAAGGATATGGGCCAAATGCTGGCAAATAGTCATTCGATTAAATTAGGATATCCGATCAGCATAGATTGACGGGTTTGTTCTGTGCCCTACAACTCTATGACTATTTCTACATAGTTAGAAACAATTTCACAAGATGAGGAATAGGCCATTCATCCCTTACAGATGCCCTCAAATGTGACCCTAAATGCACATATTTGAATGCAAGTTTCAGAAAGCTGGCTGCAGCTTTATATAATAAAAAAACATGTTTTCAGACTATAATGTTTCTGAATATATCATTAGGGTTATTCTCAATTTTACAGATCAGCCATTTCTCACATTGCCCATCTCCCAGGTACAGTCTTCATCATCCATTCATTCTCTCTCTTCTTAGAAGGGCTTGACACAGCTGCAACCTCCCTTTCCAGCTTCTCCAGCCCTGAGCACACCAGATCCCCAGTCTTGGCGCCAGACTGATGCCATCTGGCCTCCTGCTGCCAACTGCAGAGAACAGACAATCCCTGTCACTATTCTGTCCCTTACCACCACCACATCCACCTCCCTGAAGTTGCTCTTCCTCCCACCTAGCCAGTTAGCTCCTCCCCGCTGCAGCTCTCTCTGAGATCCCCTTTACCTGCCTGACCCACACACCCACCCTCCTGACCCTGTCCATCGATCCAATCAGAAGGCTGTGTCCGGAGGGGAATGACCGCCTCCCAGAATAAAATGTCTGGTTAACTTTCCCCCTTGACTGCCACGGCGAAAGAGTCAACCAGACTGCTATGGGTCTGGAATCACAGGTAGACCAGACTGGGTAAAGGATGTAGCTGGGACAACTGAGTGAATTATTTTCCACAACAGCAGTTTCCTTCCCCAAAAACGACGAGTGAATCAGATGGGTTTTTTTCCCCAGAAAATGTTTTTAATATTAGATTATGAACTCCAGATTTCTGACCGAATTCCACTTCTGCCATCTGTCATGGCAGGATTTGAACCCAGGAGTCCCCAGAACTGGGTTGATAGTCCAGTCGATAATGGCAATAGGCCATTGCTCCTTCAATCCCCCTGCAATGGCATGTGAACTCTCTGGTGCCCCTGCAGGTGGGAGCAGCAGGTGAAGCCCTTCCCGCACTGAGATCAGGTGAATGGCCTCTCCCTGGTGTGGACCCGCTTGTGGGTCAGCGGTTTAGCCGACCAAGTGAACCCCTTCCTGCACTCGGGGCACCCGAAGGTCCTCTCCCCATGTGGACCTGGTCATGCTTCCGCAAGTTGCCCACCTGACTGAACCCCTTCCCGCACACAGAGCAGATGAACGGTCTCTCCCTGGTGTGGACCCACTTGTGGATCAGCAGTGCAGCTGCCTGAGTGAATTCCCCCCAGCACACGGGGCACATAAACGGCATCTCTCCTGTGTGGACCCACTGGTGCCTCTGCAAGTTCCCCACCTGACTGAATCCCTGCCCGCACACTGAGCAGGTGAACAGTCTCTCCCCAGTGTGGACTCGCTGGTGGATCAGCAGGCCAGTAGCATTCACAAACCCCTTCCCGCACACGGGGCACCTGTACGGCCTCTCTCTGGTGTGGACCCGCTCATGATTTCGCAAGTTACTCACACGGCAGAAGGCCTTTCCACACTCGGGACAGGAGAATGCCCCCCCCCCCCCCCCGGTGTGGACTTGCTTGTGCGTCCATAGGTCGCCCTTCCCGCACTGAGAGCAGGTA
>NC_057753.1:15236172-15237823 GCF_004010195.1 Chiloscyllium plagiosum
GTTCGGTATCTCCTGGGAGTTCCAGTCCCCTTGGCATCCATCTTCATCAGGAAAGGTTGAGAGAATGAACCAGACACTCAAGAAGCAGTTATCTAAATTAGTAGTAGAAACCAGACTCCCTTGGACTAAGTGTTTACCGATAGCCCTTTTGCGAGTGCGTACAGCCCCAAGGAAAGATAGGGGGCTGTCCCCTTATGAGATATTGTTTGGTTTGCCCTATCTGGGAACGAAAGGGGAACTGCCAACCCTGGAGATTAAAGATCTGTTCTTAAAGAAGTATATACTGGGCTTGTCCTCCTGTTTGTCTTTCCTCAGGAAGCAGAGTTTGTTGGCACAGACTCCACCCCTTGAATTCACCGTCCATCTGATCCGACCGGGAGATTGGGTCCTAGTCAAATCATGGACTTGAGACCAAATTGCAACCAGACTGGGAGGGGCCGTACCAGGCACTCCTAACTACTGAAACAGCAGAGAAAGGCTGGACTCACTACACTCCGATTAAAGGGCCATTGGAATCTCCAGTTGAGAGAGAAGTCTGGACAACCGAATCGACAAAAGAACCACTTAAACATAAGCTCAAAAGACTTTAAATAACTGATTATACAGTGGCGGCGCGAGCGCGGGATAGTTTCTGTAGTATTGTATGCTAAATCTCTCGGTGCTTCAGTACCACTGTAGAATGGGGGGAATGTTCAGGTACACTATATTTGCTCTTCTAGCCCTAGGATTCTGTCAGGCCTGATGTGGTCGTCTTACTTAGTGATAACGGTTCCAGAGAGTACAAGTCCACAAGTCATAGAAACAGATGCCTGCAGCCTAATGGATTGCAGAGATGTAAGAAATCAGAGGCAATGCAGTAACTCAGAAATACATCTTAGGTTCTATGAAAAAGGTCCCGAAAGGGGGGACATGGGATAAGACCAACGGGAAGAAAGTGTCCTGGAGACAGAAGTGTAAGGGGATATCTTTGGGACAAAAAATGCAAAGAATGGCGGCGGCAGGAAGACCGTGAAGGTGATCTCTTGATTAATCCACTCGTTACATTACACCGAGGCTCCTTCCGGCCAGCTCTTGACTGTCCCGATAAAAAGTGTAACCCGATATATTTAACAATAAAGAAAACCTCATGGTATGAAGTGGTTTTAGGGAGAGAAACCTATCCGGTCCAATTAAACCAAATATTTGGCATAGAGATGAAAGCAAACGGGAAGGATTTCCTGTTTTAAAGTACAGTGAAAGACAGAACCCGAGTAGGGGAAAGGAAGAGTAGAGCCCCTTACTCTGATCCTAAAGTGATAAAAATTGAAGAGGTAAAGGACTTAAAGCAGACCTTTGAAGTAGAAACAGGATATGGGGATACAAATGCCTGGGTTGAATGGGTAAAGTACACGGTGAAAAGTTTGAATAAAGGCAATTGTTATGCATGTGCCTCTGGGAAACCGATGGTTCAAGTAGATTAGATTACATTACATTAGATTACATTACAGTGTGGAAACAGGCCCTTCGGCCCAACAAGTCCACACCGACCTGCCGAAGTGCAACCCACCCATACCCCTACATTTACCCCTTACCTAACACTACGGGCAATTTAGTATGGCCAATTCACCTGACATGCACATCTTTGGACTGTGGGAGGAAACCGGAGCACCCG
>NC_057753.1:15238367-15246931 GCF_004010195.1 Chiloscyllium plagiosum
GGTAAGAGGCCAGCACGGGGTGTCCAGGTGGATGGGGTGTGTTGGAGGTGGGAGAAGGGGTCGTCAGAGGGTGGGCGAGAGTCTTGGTTGAAGAAGTAGACGCGGATGTGAAGGCGGCGGAAGAATTGTTCGATGTCACGCTGCGTGTTGAACTCGTTAATCCGAGAGCGTAGGGGAATGAAGATGAGGCCTCTGCTGAGGACTGATCTTTCATCCTCAGAGAGGGGTAGTTCTGGAGGGATGGTGAAAACACGGCAGGGCTGGAATCTAGGACCTTCTATTCATATACCCATCCAGATGCCTTTTAAATGTTGTAATTTTACCACCCTCCACCACTTCCTGTAACAGCTTATTCCATATAGGTACCACCCTCTGTATGAAAAACTTGACCGAGGTCCCTTTGAAATCTTTCTCCTCTCAACCTAAACCTATGCCCTCTAGTTCTGGACTCCCCCACCCAGGAAAAATACCTTGTTTGTTAATCCTTTCCATAACCGTCAATTTTATAAACCTCTGTAAGGTCACCTTCCAAAGCCTCTGATGGTCCAGGAATACAGTCCCAGCCTATTCGGCCTCTCCGTCTAGCTCAAATACTCCAACTGTGCCAACATCCTTGTAAATCTTTTCTGACCCCTTTCACGTTTCACAACATCCTTCCAATAGGAAGGAGACCAGAATTGCATGCATAGGATACACTTAAAGCAGTGTTACTTTTGCAACAATAATTGCTTATGCAAGGTAAATGAACTCACACCAGTGTATAATAGTTTTCATTCTTGGCTGAAACAATGTGAAGAAAATACACAATTGCTGTTACATTAGCTAAAATGTGCATACAAGAATGAAATTGCCTGCAAACAATGGGAGATGTTACAGACAAACAGATAAGGTGCAAAGAACATTGAGTTATGCCAACTTGGCATATTGCCCTCGTGATGGCACTGAAACGAGCCAAGTTAGTTATAAATAAGGGACAGAGTAAATAAGAGTGAGGGTCGCCCAGCTTGGAGTAGGGGGAGAAGTAAACAAGGGCGGAGCGCAGCTCGGCAGGGACAGAACACAATAAGGAATAGTGTTGGGTTTGAAGGCCAATGAGGTAAACGGGAAAGTACCAAGAGAGACTCAATTAAACTGTATAAATTGTGGAGTAATGTTTGGATCGGGGTGCATACTTATTAGACACCCATCTTGCAAGAACGTTTCTATAAGATTTGCTGCTTCAGAATTTGACTCAGACTGAAATTTATTGTATTGTGAGCTTTGTTTCTCACACATGCAATATTCCAACAGTGGCCGATCCAATGTCCTGTACAGCTGCAACGTGACTTCCCAACTCCTGTACTCACTACTCTGACCAATGAAGGAAAGCATACCAAACACCTTCTTCACTATCCTATCCACCTGTGACTCTACTTTCAAGGAGCTACAAATCTGCATCTTTGTTCAGCAACACTCCCTAGGACCTTACCGTTAAGTGCATATGTTCTGCTCTGATTTGCTTTTCATAATGCAGCACCTCACATTTATCTAAATTAAACTCCATCGCCACTCCTCAGCTCATTGGCCTATCCAATCAAGATCCAATTGTGATCTCAGATAACCTTATTTGCTGTCCACTACACCTCCAATTTTGGTCTCATCTGCAAACTTACTAATTATACCTTCGATGTTCATATCCAAATCATTTATATAAATGTCAAAATGTAGTGGAATCAGCACCAATCCTTGTGGCACTCCATTGGTCACAGGCCTCCAGTCTGAAAAGCAACCCTCCACCATCACCCTCTGTCTTCTACTTTCGAGCCAGTCTTCTACCTCCAAATGGCCAGTACTACCTGTATTCCTTGAGATCTAACCTTGCTAACTAGTCTCCCATGAGGAACCTTATCAAACACCTTTCTGAAGCCCATATAGATCATGTCTACTGCTCTGCCCTCATCAATCCTCTGTTATTTCTTCAAAAGACTCAATCAAGTTTGTGAGATATGATTTCCCACGCACAAAGCCATACTGACTATTCCTAATCAGTCCTTGCCTTTCCAAATACATGTACATCCTGTCTCTCAGGATTCCCCCCAACAACTTGCCCACCCAAGATGTCAGGCTCACTGGTTAATAGTTCCCTGGCTTTTCCTTACCACCTTTCTTAAATACTGGTACCATGTTAGCCAATGTCCAGTCTTTCAGCATCTCACCTGTGACTATTGATGATATAAATATCTCAGCAAGGAGCCCAGCAATCACTTCCCTAGCTTTCCACAGAGGTCTAGGGTACACCTGATCGGGTCCTGGGGATTTATCCATTTTTATATGTTTCAAGACATCCAGCACCACCTCTTCCTTTGTAATATGGATATTTTTCAAGATGTCACCATCTATTTCCCCATATTCTATATCTTTTCCATGTCCTTCTCCACAGTAAACACTGATGCAAAATACTCATTTAGTATCTCCCCCATCTCCTGTGGGTCCACACCTGGGCTGCCTTGCCAATCTTTGAGAGGTCCTATTCTCTCCCTCATTATCCTTTTGCCCTTAAATGTATTTATAAAAGCCCTTTCAATTCTCAAAGCTATCTCATGTCTTCTTTTTGTCCTCCTGATTTCTCTCTTAAGTATACTCCGACTGCCTTTTTTTAGATTAGATTACATTACAGTGTGGAAAGAGGCTCTTCGGCCCAACAAGTCCACACCGCCCCGCCGAAGCGCAACCCACCCATACCCCTACATTTACCCCTTACTTAACACTACGGGCAATTTAGCATGGCCAATTCACCTAACCTGCACATCTTTGGACTGTGGGAGGAAACCGGAGCACCCGGAGAAAACCCACGCAGACACGGGGAGAACGTGCAAACTCCACACAGTCAGTCACCTGAGGCGGGAATTGAACCTGGGTCTCCGGCACTGAGGCAGCAGTGCTAACCACTGTGCCACCGTGCCGCCTTTATACTGTCAGGATTCACTCGATCTTTCCTGTCGATACTGGTCATGTGCTTCCTGCTTTTTCTAAACCAAACCCTCAATTTCTCTAGTCAGCCAGCATTCCCTACATCTACCAGCTTTTCCTTTTACCCTAACAGGGATATACTGTCTCTGACTCTCGTTTTCTCATTTTTGAAAGCTTCCCATTTTCCAGCCATTCCTTTACCTACGAACATCAGCCGCCAATCAGCTTTTGAAAGATCTTGCCTAATACCATCAAAATTAGCCTCTCTCCAATTTAGAACTTCAACGTTTAGACCTGGTCTATCCTTTATCATCACTCTTTTAAAGCTCATAGAATTATGGTCGCTGGCCCTAAAGTGCTCCCCCACTGATACCTCAGTCACCTGCTGTCTTACTTCCCAAGAGTAGATCACGTTTTGCATCTTCACTAATAGGAACATCCACATACTGAATCAGAAAATTTTCTTGTACACACAAATTCCTCTCCATCTAAACCCTTAACACTATGGCAGTCCCAGTCCATGTTTGGAAAATTAACATCCTTGACCATATCCACCCTATTATTCTTACAGATAACAGAGATCTCCTTACAAATCTGTTTCTCAATTTCCCACTGACTATTAGGGGGTCTATAATAAATCCCAATAAGGTGATCATCCTTTTCTTATTTCTCAGTTCCACCCAAATAACCTTCCTGGATGTATTCCCAGGAATATCCTCCCTAAGTACAGCAGTAATATAACCCCTATTAAAAACGCCATTCTCCCTCCTATTCTGCTCCCCTTTCTATCCTTCCTATAGCATGTGTGTCCTGGAACATTAAGCTAGGTAAAAACAATGACTGCAGATGCTGGAAACCAGATTCTGGATTAGAGTGGTGCTGGAAAAGCACAGCAGTTCAGGCAGCATCCGAGGAGCAGGAAAATCGATGTTTCGGGCAAAAGCCCTTCATCAGGAATAGAGCACCACTCTAATCCAGAATCTGGAACATTAAGCTGGCAGTCCTGTCAATCCCAGTCATGTATCTGCCATGATTCCCCAGTCCCGTGTTCCTAACCATACTGCGTTCATCTGTCTACCCTGTTTGGCCTCTTACAATTGAAGTAAATGCAGTTTATCAGTCCTACCCTGTTCTCTGCTTGCTTCCTTCCTGCTCTGATTGTTTGACTCACTCCCTTTCCCAACTGTATCAGTCTCAGTTTGATCTCTCTCCTCAATATTTCTCTGAATCCCAGCACCCAGCACACCACACTCCGCCCCCACATTACGAGTTGAAATCCTCCCGAACAGCTCTAGCAAATCTCCCTGCCAGTATAATAGTGCCCTTCCAATTCAGGTGCAATCCATCTTTCCTGTATAGGTCTCTTCTACCCCAGAAGAGATTCCAATGCTCACATTTTTGGATCCTTTCTACCATGCACCAGCTCCTCAACCACACATTCATCTCTCCATCCTCCTATTCCTACCCTCACTAGCTTGTAGCACTAAGAGTCATTCAGATATTACTACCTTTGAGGACCTCCTTTTTAAATTCCTGCCTAACTTTCTATATTCTCCCTTCAGAATCTCATCCTTTTCCCTTCCGATGTCATTGGTACTGATGTGTACAATGACCTTCTGCTAGTCCCTCTCCCTTTTGAAATCATTCTTCACTCTCTCTGAGACATCCTTGATCCTTGAACCAGGGAGGCAGCACACCAGTGATTTTTCCTGGCTGGCTGCAGAAATGTCTGTCTGTGCCACTGACTAGAGAGCCCCCTACACAATCGATTGCTTGGAACCCAGCATACCCCTCATTACATTGGAGTCTGTCTTGATACCAGAAACTTGGCTGTTCATGCTACATTGCCCTGAGATCATTATCCCCTACATTTTCCAAAACAGCATACTTGTTTGAAATGGGGATGGCCACAGAAGACTCCTGCACTACCAGCCTAATCTTCCTGGGGTTAACCCATCTATTTGACTATCTGTGGCTGCCCATAAGTCTGCTTAGTGCAGACATAATCATCAGTAACATGGAAATTCTCCCTAACCTCCCACATCCGACACGAAGAGCATTTCGCTCTACTGAAGGCCACCTTTGCTCCTTCACAATCTACAAACCCAGAAAATAGCACTGTCTTTTTGCTCTAAAAAAGTGCTCCAGGCCAACTTAGTTCTTATGGTTTATATTTTAAAAATTTAATCAAGAAACAGATGTCAATAAAACATATACTCAAGAAAGAACCCACTCTATTCACTACTGCAGACTTGAAGCAAGGTTACACGTTAAACACAATGCGCTTGTCTGCTCCTCTGCTATGAGCTCTCCCACACAAGTTCCTCCAAGGTCAGCTGTCAATTTTGCAGTGTGTTAATTTTTCCTACATGCATTCTGATGTCCAGTAATTGTGCAGACTCACTGCTGTGTCACTAGTAGTGTGGGTTTCTTTCTCTCTCTCCCTCGTTTTGGACTCCTCTACCCTGGAGAAAAGATCTTGGCTGTTCACCCTATCCATGCCCCTTATAAACGTCTATAAGCCTCAGACATTCCAGGGAAACAACCCCAGCCTATTCAGCCTCTCCCAATAGCTCAAACCCTCCAACTTGGCAATGGCCTTGTAAATCTTTTCCAAATCCTTCCAAAGTTTCACAACATCTTTCCTGTCGCAGGGAGACCAGAACTCAATGCAGCATTCCAAAAGTGGCCCAACCAATGTCCTGTACAGCCGCAACATGACCACCCAACTCCCACACTCAATGCACTAACCGATAAAGGCAAGCATACCAAAATCCTTCTTCACTACCATGTCTACCTGTGACTCCACTTTCAAGGAACTATGAACCTGCACCACAAAGTATCTTTGTTCGGCAACTATCCCCTTTAACTCTCCTGGATTGCTTTTCTGAAATGCATTTGTCTAAATTAAATCCCATCTGCCATTCCTCGGCCCATCCGATCAATTCTAATTTATAATCAAACTCTCTTTCCCCTCTCATTTCCTAAAAGCTGAAAATCTCCATCCCCCACACTCTCCCATCATTCTCACTTTGCTGAACCTAATCCCTGCTGTATAGTCATCCTGAAAAGTCTGGTTCATGCTGATTAACAGGCCCATACTCAGAGGGTATCTAATTGAAACATAGAGAATACTGAACGGCCATGGCAGAGTGATCATTGGGAGGATCTGTCTAATTGGTAGGAGAGACTAGGACCTGAGGGCACAGGCCCAGAGTAAAGGAAATACCTTTTAGAGTGGAGATGAGGAGAAACATCTTCAGCCAGAGAGTGGTGAGCCTGTGGAATTCACTGCCAAAGAACGCTGTGGAGACGAGTTCACTGAGTATATTTAAGACAGAGATAGAGAGGTTCTTGAGTATCAAGGGGATCGAGAGTTACGGGGAGAAAGAGGGAGAATGGGGTTAAGAAACGTGTCAGCCATGATTGAATGGTGAAGCAGACCCAATGGGTTGATTGGCCTAATTTCTGTTCCTGTCTTAGGAACAGAGTGATCATTGGAAGGATCTGTCTATTGGTAGGAGAGACTAGGACCTGAGGGCACAGGTTCCTGCTGAGCTGGACACAGTGAGACAGAAGTGGGAGCAGGAGTAGGCCATTTGGTCTTTCCAGCCTGCACCAGCATTGAACAGATCATAACTGGATATAAATATAACTCCATCTAGGTGGATAGACTGGGACTTTTTTTCACTGGAACATAGGAGGTTGAGAGGTGACCTAATAGAGGATTATAAAATCACGAGGAGTATAGATGAAGTGACTAGTTGGTGTCCTTTCCCAAAGATGAGAGTTTCAAGATTAGGGAGCAAAATCTTAAGGTGAGAGGAGAAAGATTTTAAAAAGACATCATGAGCACCCTTTTTAAGAGAGTGGTTGGCATTTGGAATGAATGTCCAGTGGAAGTGATGGATGCAGGTAAGTTAAAAATGTTCAAAAGACATTTGAAACAGCACATGAATAGGAAATGCTCAGAGGGATATGGGCCAAACACTGGCAGGTGGATTAGTTTAGTTGGAGAACATAGTCAGCACGGACTAGTGGACTGAAGGATCTACTTCTGCACTGTATGACTCTATAAGTGTTCTGTACTGGTCTTAAACCCATTTTCTTGCCTCACCCAATAACCATTCACTTTTTTGTTGTTCAAAAATCAAGTGACCTCAGCCTTGAATATATTCAATAACTCCCGAACTGCAGGAAGACATCCCCATTTCTGAACTCAATTCCTCTTGCTGATATATACCACTTGCCTTGCTGATTGCTTGCTGCACCTGTCTGACAACTGGCAGTGACTGGTGTAGAAGGACACTGAGGCCCCTTTGTACATCCACACATCATTCCTGATGAAGAGCTCATGCCTGAAACGTCGACTCTCCTGCTCCTCAGATGCTGCCTGACCTGCTGTGCTTTTCCAGCGCCAGTTTTCGATTCTGATCTCCAGTCCTCTACATCCCAATATATCTCCAATGCGTCCCCTTTCTGCTTTTCTCCCCCTACAACAAACGCAATAACTTCACATTGTGATACTACATTTGCCATGTGTTTGCTAACTGAGACACAGTTCTGGACCAACTTTTCCAGAGTCTGTCTCCTCGCCGGGATTCACTATTTCCCTTTCAGCTGTGTGCGTGCATGTGTGTATTTGCGTGTGTGCATGCATGCTTTCAGTTGCTGCAAATCAAAAATTGAACCGCAGAATGAAAAAAAAAAGGAAAAGGGGGTGAGAAAAGAAAATGCCGTACTCACACTCACAGGTGTGGGACAGAGGAAGGAAGTTGCAGTCTGGGGTGAAGCTCAAACTCCATTCAGGGCGATAGGAGCAACAGCAACTTCAAAAATTCATGGTCGAACTTCTGTATTCAGACAAGAGCGGGCCTCTGATTGACAGGAGGACGAGGTTCCCTGGGCCTGATGGCATTTATCCTAGGATTCTCTGGGAAGCAAGGGAGGAGATTGCAGAGCCATTGGCCTTGATTTTTATGTCCTCGTTGTCTACAGGAGTAGTGCCAGAAGACTGGAGGCTAGCAAATGTGGTTCCCTTGTTCAAGAAGGGGAGTAGGGATAACCCTAGTAACTATAGGCCGGTGAGTCTCACTTCTGTGTGGGCAAAGTCTTAGGAGAGAATTGTAAGGGATAGGATTTATGAACATCTGGATAGGAATAATGTGATCAAGGATAGTCAGCATGGTTTTGTGAAGGGCAGGTCGTGCCTCACAAACCTTATTGAATTCTTTGAAAAGGTGACGAAGGAGGTTGATGAGGGGAAAGCGGTAGATGTGGTATACATGGATTTTAGTAAGGCGTTTGATAAGGTTCCCCATGGTAGGCTACTGCAGAAAATACGGAGATATGGCATTGAGGGTGAGTTGGAGGTTTGGATTAGGAATTGGCTGGATGGAAGAAGACAGAGGGTAGTAGTTGATGGCAAAGTTTCTTCATGGAGTGCCGTCACTAGCGGTGTTCCGCAAGGATCTGTTTTGGGACCATTGCTGTTTGTCATTTTTATAAATGACCTGGAAGAGGGGTTAGAAGGTTGGGTAAGCAAGTTTGCGGATGATACGAAAGTCGGAGGAGTTGTAGACAGTGAGGAAGGATATGGCAGGTTACAGCAGGAT
>NC_057753.1:15249455-15256827 GCF_004010195.1 Chiloscyllium plagiosum
CTATCCTATCTACTTGCGACTCCACTTTCAAGGAGCTATGAACCTGCACTCCAAGGTCTCTTTGTTCATCAACACTCCCCAGGACCTTACCATTAAGTGTAAAAGTCCTGCTAAGATTTGCTTTCCCAAAATGCAGCACCTTGCATTTATCTAAATTAAACTCCATCTGCCACTCCTCAGTCCATTGGCCCATCTGTTCAAGATCCTGTTGTAATCTGAGGTAACTTCTTTGCTGTCCACTACACCTCCAATTTTGGTGTCATCTGCAAACTAACTAACTAAATCTCCTATGTTCACATCCAAATAATTCATATAAATGATGAAAAGTAGTGGACCCAGCATCGATCTTTGTGGCACTCTACTGGTCACAGGCCTCCAGTTGGAAAAACAACCCTCCACCACCACCCTGTCTTCTACCTTGGAGCCAATTCTGTATCCAATTGGCTAGTTCTCCCTGTATTCCATGAGATCTAACCTTGCTAATCAGTCTCCCATGAGGAACCTTGTCGAATGCCTTAAAGAAGTCCATATAGGGGATCCAAGATAGCGGCGACTCAGCAAGTCTGAGTTTATAGTGCTCCTCCCAAGACCTGGGCAAAGTGGGCCTCTACCACACTTACCAAATCATTTAAAATTGTTTTTACTTAATGTAATTAGTTGCTCAGTATTAAAGTTAAAAGGTCTAGTCTCCTGTAAAAATGACTGGGGGAAAGGAGCCCACAGTTCTCAGCAGCCAGGAGCCCCTTCCCCATCCTCCCCAGCTGCAGCAGAAGCGTCCGCCCTGGGGGACTTTCCTTCGGTAGCGAGCCTCACGGAAATAATCTCTAAACTTGACGCGAAGATCAACGCCTTCATCGAAGAGTCCCGGAGCCGATGGAATTCACTCTCGGCTGCGCTACAAAAGCACGGCTGAGACATCGAGGAAATCGAGCGCCGCGTCAGACGGGCGGAGCTAAAAGAAGCGACCTCCGAGACCATAGCAGAATCTGCCATGGATCGGGTCCGGACTCTCGAACAGCAAGTCCGGACCTTAGAGAATCACATTGACGACCTTGAGAATCAAGATCATTGAAAAAATATTCGTTTGCTGGGCCTTCCCGAATGGGAAGAAGAAGGCCAGCTTACAGTGTTCCTCGAGCAGTGGCTTCCACAGCTGTTAAATCCGGAGGCTGGATCAGGCCAGGTAAGGGTGGAATGGGCCTACCGGGTTGTAGTGCACGGGCCTGGCTCGAACCAGCGCCCCCACCTGGTCCTGTTCTGGCTGCAGAGCTACAAGGAGAGGCAGATGCTATTGGAAGCTTCCAGAAATCTTGGGAAAGATCCCCAAGTCATGATTTATAAAGGATCCAAGATTATGTTATTTCAGGACTTTTCCCTAGCTTTGGTCCGAAAGAGGAAGGCGTTTGACGAAGTGAAGAAGCGTTCAAGGGACTTAAACATTCAGTACTCCTTGCGCTACCCAGCTACGCTATGCTTCAGCCACGAAGGGTCCGTGTATAACTTCGGATCACCGGAGAAGGCCAAGGAATTTTTGGACTCTCTTTGATAAATTGTAAGAGTTAATTGATGTTGTTTTGCCCTTACCCCACCCCAGTTTACCCCCTTTATTTTCCTTTCATTACCTTACTGTTTAATATTATCTTCGGGGAGTGGGGAAGAGGGGTTTATTTATTTATTCTTCACTTAGCGATTTTCTCCTCTTTATAGGCCAGGGGTCTAGTTAATGTAGGTGGGGGGAGGTGGTTACCTTATCCTATTTTGTCTCTGTCCTTAGGAACGGGGTTGTTTTCCCCTGTTATTTTGTATTACTATCTTTAATTATTATTTGCTGAGACTGTAATTTTATAGTCATATATGTTCATACATGGTATTAACATTACCAAATATATCCAGGTGTTTGTGAATTTTATATGCTCTATGCTCAGGATGTTTTGGATAGGGTTTCTTCTCCCGGGTGGTCTCGGACTTGCCCGGTGATTATGGTTGATCAGTCGATTAAATGATGCACCTGGAATGTCGTGGGGAGTAATTCACCAATCAAAAGGAAGAAAATATTATCAAACCTCAAGAAAGAAAGGGTAGATATAGCTCTCCTATAGGAGACACATTTATTAGATAAAGAACACCTGAAATTACGACAGGGAAGAGATTATTTTCCATTCTCTCTTTCTGTGCAAGGAAAAACATTTTGGTAAACTGGGTGGCTGAGGGCCCTCATGGACTTTTGAATTGGCACAGAATAATTATAGAATGTACTCCCCCTGACTTCCTTACAAATATGGTGCACCAAAACAAAACCGAATTATTCCATAAAATATGGCAGCCCTTCTTGAATTACACAAATACAGATATCTTGATCATCCTAACAATTAATTGATTAATTTATTTAATTGAGAGGGTGAACCTGGCTGGTCCGGGGCCCCTTAGGAGAGGAATCCCGCACAAATACGGGTTTTGTTATGATCTGATGTTATCACATTCCGAGCATGTATATCACGACTCAATTTCTGTGTTATCCTTCGGTTTTTTTTCTCTTGAATAACGTGTAAGAGATTTAATCATACACTCTGGTTAGTTGTAGGTTAAATGAGTAGTTAGTTGAGTTTTGTTTTTTTTTCTCTCGGTATTTCTTTCTTTTCTGTTTGATAGATTTTGGTTATTATTTATTTAAGATTTAATTGTATATCAATATTTATACTTGGGTTTTTTTAGTTTTCTTTTGTAAATGTGTAAAAACATGTTAAATTTTCAATAAAAATATCTATAAAAAAAAGTCCATATAGATCACGTCTTCTGCTCTGCCCTCATCAATCCTCTTTTGTACTTCTTCAAAAAACTCAATCAAATTTGTCAGACATGATTTTCCACGCACAAAGCCATGTTGACTGTCCCGAATCAGTCCTTACATTTCCAAATACATGTACATCCTGTCCCTCAGTACTCTCCCCAACAACTTGCCCACCATCGATGTCAGGCTTACTAGTCTATAGTTCTCAGGCTTGTCCTTACCACCTTCCTTAAACATCCAGCACTTCCTCCTCTGTAATATGGACTTTTTTCAAGATGTCACCATCTATTTTCATACATTCCATATCTTTCAATTCCTTTTCCACAGTAAATACTGATGCAAAATTTAGTATCTCCACCATCACCTGCAGCTCCACACCTGCCTTGCTGATCTTTGAGGGGCCCTATTCTCTCCCCAGTTACCCTTCTATCCTTAACATATTTGTAAAAACTCTTTGGATTCTCCTTAACTGTACTTGCCAAAGTTATCTCACGTCCACTTTTTTGCCCTCCTTAAGTATACTCCTACTGCCTTTATACTCTAAGGATTCACTCAATCTATTCTGTCGATAGCTGACATGTGCTTCCCTCTTTTTCTTAAGCAAACCCTCAATTTCTTTAGTCGTCCAGCATTCCCTATACATAGCAGGCTTTCCTTTTACCCTAACAGGAATCTATTAGCTCTGGACTCTTGTTATCACATTTCTGAAGGCTTCCCGTTTTCCAGCCGTCCCTTTACCTGTGAACATCTGCACCCAATCAGCTTTTGAAAGTTAGATTATATTAGGTTACTTACAGTGTGGAAACAGGCCCTTCGGCCCAACAAGTCCACACCGACCCTCCGAAGAGCAACCCACCCAATAAAAATTGGGCGGCACGGTGGCACAGTGGTTAGCACTGCTGCCTCACAGCGCCAGAGACCCGGGTTCAATTCCCGACTCAGGCGACTGACTGCGTGGAGTTTGCACGTTCTCCCCGTGTCTGCGTGGGTTTCCTCCGGGTGCTCCGGTTTCCTCCCACAATCCAAAAAATGTGCGGGTCAGGTGAATTGGCCATGCTAAATTGCCCGTAGTGTTAGGTTAAAGGGGTAAATGTAGGGGTATGGGTGGGTTGCGCTTCGGCGGGTCGGTGTGGACTTGTTGGGCCGAAGGGCCTGTTTCCACACTGTAAGTAATCTAATCTAATCTAATCTGTAAGTAATCTAACCCATTCCCCTACACCTAACACTAGGGGCAATTTAGCATGGCCAATTCACCTGACCTGCACATCTTTTGGACTGTGGGAGGAAACCGGAGCACCCGGAGGAAACCCACGCAGACACGGGGACAATGGCACAACATCGAGGGCTGAAGGGCTTGTACTGTGCTGTAATGTTCTATGTTCTATGTTCCACACAGACAGTCGCCCAAGGTGGGAATTGAACCTGGGTCGTCTGGCGCTGTGAGGCAGCAGTGCTAACCACTGTGCGATCACTTTCCCGGACATTGAGCAGGTGAATGGCCTCTCCCGGTGTGGACCCACTGGTGTTTCAGCAGGTCGGAAGAATTGATGAACGTATTCCCGCATTCGGAGCAGATGAATGGCTTCACAGCCAACTGAATCCCTTCCCGCACACGTATCGGGAGAACGGTGAGTTTCCAGCACTGATGGGGAAGGGAATCCTTTCCCACAGTCCCCACTTTTCCACGGTTTCCCCATGGGGAGAGCTTTCCTTGTATCACTCTGGGTTTGAAATTACAAACAGAAAGGGTACCCAGTCTCTCCTCTCCGTGAGGGGTGAGATTTTGATCCCCCAAGCTGACTAAATGCTTTTCACAGTCAGCGCACTGAATCTTCCTCACTCGGGTGTCTCAGCATTCGTCCTGGCACACCAGTGTCTAAAATCTCTCAAGCAGACAAAAGCAAACATTCCTTCTCAATTGGAATGACTGCTGATATTCAAGTCCCAATGAATCAAGAGGCTCTCTCAGAAATTGATGTGTCATTTGCTTTCAGATTTCTTTCTACATGTCTTCATGCAAAAATAAATACATAAAATAATTGCTCACAGTCAGTATTGTTAAATGACCATAACATAGATTCCTGTAGATTGTCAGATGCCTGCTGATCACGTATTATCCAGGACATGGAAATCTGAAAACCCTCTTGCAGCCAGCTAGCCTTAAGTGTGTATGGAGGAAAACTTCATTTAGGTGACAATGAGCTGGAACAAGCTGCCTACAAAGGTGCTGGAAATGGAGCTGAATCAAGGACATGAAAGTGAATTGTCAAGGTTGTTTGAGAAAAGCAAGCCAATAAAGTTGCTAAATGACTTCTTGGTGCCCCATTAAATAAAAAAAGATGACAAGAAATACAGGATATAACTTCTTGCTAGATTAGAGTGTGAAAAATACTAGCCATGAAGATTTTACAACAGCGAATAATATTACCATATGAAGCAACAAATATGTACATCTTATATAATGTGCATCCCTTAGGTTCTCATTCCATGAGAAACTACCCTTTTAATTGTTAACATAAGGAAAGAAGCGATCTTTTTCCACAGTGCAAATTGTATTCTAATAAACGTGTCAAACTGAGGCAAAAAATGAGTATACCTTTAAGAAAGACGGAGAGCATCTGAACATCTTTGCAGAGTCTGCTCCCTCGGGATTCGCTCCAGTTGCTACAAGTGAACAGTGTCTCCCGCCGCCCCCTCCCCCCTACACCCCTACCTCCCACCTCCCCCCCACCTCTCTCTCCATCCTCGGAAGAGGAATGGAAAGACGGAGACATTGCTTTGCTCCCACAATTTCTCCATGACGTGGGAATCCTTGTCCCTCTCCAGCTTTGACAATCAGTTGAAAAACCACTCATGTACGGACGTGTTCTGTCTCTTGCCGCTGCGAATGGGGTGTTGCTATTTCAGGCTGTGTACACGCTGTCCTACAGTCAGTTCACTGGGACACTCTCACTCAGGTCTGTGTGCCTCAGTCTCACTGATGTTTGAAACCTTTTGAAGCAGGCAGGACAGGAGAGAAATAAAAATTCCTATGAGATTCAAAGGCTGATGATATTCCCGTGCCAATGAATTGATAGTTCTATCAGATCTTGTTTTGAGATTTCTGGCTGCAAATCCTCTCTTTCTCGTATCCTGTAAAAGGAGATTACAGAAGACATTGCTGTCTACACAGGATAGAAATTCAAAACAGACAATTCTGGTTTCTGTGGAACATTCTTTCTTCTCTCCTTCCCTCAAAAATGTGAATCTCAATGCTACAGTCTCCCTCCATTCTCACTCTGCTGTAGCTATTATCACCCTCACTCCCGTTCTCCTAACAATGCTACAAAATGTTGACTGACAGATCTATGCTCGCCTTCTCCTGCCCTAGACACAGGCTGTAAGAGACTGGACCAGGAGTCTGTTGGGGAGCACTATACAAACTAACGAGAGAGAATAAATTCCTCATTTCTGCCGAGTATGGGACAGCCCTTATTTGTAATCTGTGTAAGCGTGTTCTAGATTTTTTGACAAGGAAGCATTTTATTAGAACCTGTTCTGACCAGACGACCACAGAAGTTTAATAGTTTAAATAAGGTCACCCCTCGTTTTTCTAAACGCCAGTGACTGGAGACCCAATCTGCTCAACCTCTCCTCATAAGATAATCCCTGTCATGCCAGGAATCAGTGGGATGAACCTTCTCTGAACTGCTTTCAATGCAAGTACATCCTTCCTTAAGGAAATGGCCCAGAACTGCACGGAATACTTGAGCTACAGTCTCACCAATACTGTAACAAGGCCTCTCATCCGGTAAACTCCACCTCTTTTCACCTCCTGCAAGTCAACAAGTTAACCTTGCAGTGAGAAAATAAATGGAAAAGGGGAGGGTGAGTGTTGTACTCACTGACATTGTACAGAGGAAGGAAGTTGCAGTCTGAGGTAAAGCTCAATCTTCATTCAGAGAGAGAGGAGCAACAGCAGCAGCTTCAGAAGCTCATGGTCCAACAAAGGGTTGGCTGTCAAACGAATCAGACGCCTTCCCGTCCATCCCGATTGGTCCATGAAAAGTAGTTCACGGACAGCGAGGAGCATGCGCGGTTTTGTTTGCTGTGACACCGGCAAACATGCGGAGTGCTGGCTGACATTTAGGAGCATGCGCAGTATGCCTCTCAGCCATGGTTTTACTGACAAATTTTAAATGTCCAAACGCCAAAAGGAGAAAAAATGGCTGGAGCCATAATTTTATTTTTCCCTATGGCTCGACATTTTATTCTTTTTTGCATTTTGACTTGTTTAGGGAAGAAACAGCCGTTGCGGGAAAGGATTCACTCAGTTGTCCCAGCTGCAACCTTTACCCAGTCCGGCCTACACGTGACTCCAGACCCACAGCAGTGTGGTTGACTCTTGACTACTCCCCGGCAAATGAGCGGAGAGAAATTTACTTGGATACAGTGTGTTGGTTGACATTGCTGAGTGGGGCAATATTTCCTATGGGTTAAGGCTGTACCAAGGATCCAATTACAAAGGGACACCTTAGTGCTGACCAATAGTAAAGGAAGTGGGGTGGGGTGGGGTGTAGTGGGGGACGTGCGCTTTGACCTTCA
>NC_057753.1:15257327-15262411 GCF_004010195.1 Chiloscyllium plagiosum
TTTTTTCCGCCAAGTGCGTAATCTCAACTATGACACGCAGCTCCTGTTCGTCGACGACGATTTGGAGGTCGCCCTCAAGATGCTGCCTGTCTTTTACAGGACTTGATCACTGTGTGGAACATGGTCGAATTGCGTCACACCTACCCTCCGGCAGGAGTAACGGCTGTCGTCAGGGAGCCGTTTCTCAGGAATCCGCGCCCTTGCACTCCCAGGTTCGAGTGGCTGTCGGAGGGGACGGCCGTGGCGGTGAGGGTGACCAGTGTCAGGGACATGCTGGGTGCCGGGGGCCTGGGCTGGACGCTGCTACAGGATATAGCGAGCAGGGCAGCGGTAGACGTCCGGTACGTGGCCACCGCCATCCGATGCCATAAAACGGCGGTGATCGGACCTGACATTGTGCACCAATTGGAGGATGCTTATTGTGCAGTGGGATCCCGTCCACGCTCACCCCAGCCCGGACAGAATTTCACATTGGCCCAAGCTGCCTCCGGAATTTTAATTTTGTCCCTTTTAAGGATGTAAAAAGGCGGGCTCTGTATCGACGGCTCCTGCACACCGTCCACCTCTTCTCCCTCACCCATTGTCCAGACACGCCTTGGCATGTCCATTTGCCACCGGGCAGTGGGGATCCCCAGTGGAGGACGCTCTACGCGGGAGTCTTCGCCCTTTTTCTCGGGTTCTGGGGTGGAGGGTGCTGCACCCAGCGGTCCCTGCAACTGCAGATTGCCGTGGTTCACGGACTCTGAGCCCAATGGCTTGTGGGCGTTTGCACTCCCTTTTTGATTTTATTAAAAACCTCCTCCTCTGCTTTTGGTTGCACTTCAGTCCCACGCTCCTGATCTTTGGGCATCCGGTATGGAGGAGGGAGGGCCTCCTGAAGATCTCCTTCTGGATCTGCTCCTGGGCCTGGCCAAACTGGCCATAACCAGGTCCAGGCAGCGGGCCGTGGTGGGGGTCGTTAGGGCCGACTGCCTGCCCCTCTTCCGTGGTTCCGTTAGGGCCCGGGTGTCCTTGGAGAAGGAGCACACGGTCTCCACCAACACCCTGGAGTTGTTCAGGGAGAGGTGGATGCCACAAGGAGTGGAGTACATTATTTCCCCCTGCAACTCCATTTTGATTTAATCCCTGCCCTCCCCTTCACTGTTTGATCACAAAGCATTGCCCTTTGATGTGAAGGTCATTGCTTGTCACTGGCCAATCGGGTGTTTCCTTTCTTCCTGGTAGTCGAAATTTGAATAAAGATTCGTGCACCTTGTTGTCTCTTACTTTGTTCCACACCTGCACACACACAACATAGATGCTTGGGAAAGAAAGTAAGCACTACCGCAGTTAAGCGGTAGCGTGGGAGTTTAAATGAAAATAAAACATAAGTGTAGAACATCCTGTTCATTCTTAAAAAAATATAATGTGGGTAACTGTGAACCTGTGATTTTGTTTTTCTTCAGGAAGAATAACAGGCTGTGTATTACATCAATGGAGAGGGATTATAGGACTTAGTGATACCGTTTGTACTGAGGGTTCACTCTGACCTGTCCAGACATGGGAAGTATGGCCCCATCTCTCTGATGGTCTGCTCCCCGATGTTCCCAGTGGCCCCATTACTCTCAGTATACACCAGGTATTGGTTGGTAGTGGGACTTGGTGAGGGGGAGGATGCTTTGAACCCTGTACCAAAAGGACAACCTTTATCTGAAAGGCTATCATTCCTTTCTCCGTGGAGACCCGAGGACAATGGGAATGGCTGCCTGCTTCTGAATGAAGAGGCTGTGGCTGCTGTCAGGACATGGGTATTCACCAACATGATGAACTGTACATGGACACATTGTAACATTAATTGGGTGAGAGACAGGAATGGGAACTAAAGGCATTGCCAGATTAGCTAAAATAGTTAGATACATCACATTCTCAATCCACCTCCCAGAACCATCCCAGACACCATACACCCAGAGGAGATATCTGTTCACCGTGGAACACGGTGCAGACCCAGCCAATGTATTGCTCAGTATAACTCAGCAATCTGGCCAGAGTGGAACACTGCACAGACCATGTCAGAGCATTTATCTTTAAACCATCTGTCGAGTATGGGAAGCCGGGATAGAGACAAAAAAACCTGCTGGTGCTGGAATCCAAAGTAGACAGGCAGGAGGCTGGAAAAACACAGCAAGCCAGGCAGCATCAGGAGATGGAGATGTCGACATTTCGGGAGTAACGCTGCTTCAGGAGTCCTGAACAAGGTTGACACTGGAAATCTCAAATTCCACACCTCCTGATGCTTGCTTGTTTGCTGTGTTCCTTCAGCCTCCTACCTGTTCAGTGTGGGAAGCAGTGGAGACCACACCCATGCATTAATCGATAAACACGGATTAGATATCTGTCCAGCACCGAGAGCTGTGCAGTGATCACAAACTTGTAACCTGGAGCAGTTACCCTCCCAGCATGTAGGACTGTGTACACCACTCCAGTGCATTGATTTGTAACCCAGGAGCATTTACCCTCCCAGCATGTAGGACTGTGTAGCCCACCCCAGTGCATTAATCTGTAAACTAGGAGCAGTTACCCTCACAGCATGTAGGACTGTGTAGCCCATCGCAGTGCATTGATCTGTAAACCGGGACCAGTTACCCTCCCAGTATGTAGGACAGTGTACCCCACACCAGTGTATTAATCTGTAAACCAGGAGCAGTTACCATCCCAGCATATATGACTGTGTCCACAACCTCAGTGCATTGATCTGTAAACCAGGAGCAGTTACCCTCCAAGCATATAGGACTGTGTACCCCACCGCAGGGCATCGATCTGTAAAGCAGGAGCAGTTACACTCCCCCCCCTCCCCCAGCATGTAGTGCGGAGTACCTCACCACAGTGCATTGATCTGTAAACCAGGAGCAGTTAACCTCCCAGCATGTAGGTCTGTGTACACCCCGCCAGTGCATTGATCTGTAACCCAGGAGCAGTTACCCTCCCAGCATGTAGGACTGTGTACAAACCCCCAGTGCATTGATCTGCAAACCAGGAGCAGTTAACCTCCAAGCATGTAGGACTGTGTCCACCACCCCAGTGCATTGATGTGTAAACAAAGAGCAGTTACCCTCCCAGCATATAGGACTCTGTACACCACCCCAGTGCATTGCTCAGTAACACTGTGTTAGATCACTGCCAAGCGTGGAGAATCTTGCAGCCCATGCTGGAAGTGACAGGATGTGCAGCTCACATCCATTTCCAGCTCCATATCTCCATTATACCATGACAAAGGGGTGCTGTGGATGTGAACATCGCTGCCAGAGAGAGGTGGCGGGCAAATCAGTTTAAATATCACCACATGGGAGGGGTTTGTGAAATAGACAGAGAGGGGGAGACTGGGAGACAGTGTCATGGAAGAATGTGTCCCCACTCTTCAGAATGCTAAAATGAAAACATTTTGACATAATCCTGCAACGTGAGCCAGTGTTTCCAGGAATGATGGGTGAACAGAATATCGGTGGGTGTTCAGATGATGGAGAGTATTGGATGTGTATTTGTTCTGCTTTGTATCTGGGAGTAGGGCCAGCAGAGTCTTTGACTCATTGAGCTGAATCTAACAATAATGTGTCTCATTGATATTTACCTTGAGTGTGACAGAGGGATCATCCGCACAAGGCTGAGCTAGTTTCCTGGTGCTATCGTATCGATCTCACCTCATGAACTACCCATCCCAGCCCATGGTGTCCCTCTCATTCAATACCAGTCTGGTTCTCCCACTCATCATGTCTGGAGGTACTCACCATTGCCCGGATGTCCCTGGATATTCTGTGATCCCTGGCACTGGTGCCATCTTTAATAGGCCAATGGGCACACGGTTGACCTTTCTCTGTTTGGAGCTGTCCTGCACAGTTTACCACGAGCATGGCAGATAAGGGGCAATTACACCACGGTTTGTCGACAGGTGGTCCTGGTGGAAAGGCTAGTACAGAGGGAAATCATTCTCTTCTCAAAGGGAGCCACACCAGCAGACCCACAGAGCATGGTCTGAGCTCTCCACCCAGCTCAGCGCAGTATCTGCTGTCTGAAGAAATGCCCAGCAATACAGGACAAACATCAATAACTTTCCCCCCTCTGTCAGGATAAGGGTCACTGTATACTCTCTGCTGTCTCACACTCACTGTATATCTGTTATAGCACTGACCCCCGAACAAGACTCATGTTCCAACACTGACACTGCCGCATGTAGTACCTTCATGTTTCTCTCTCTCCCCCCCCCTTCACTACACACCCCACACCAATAACACAGCATGGATACAACACTGTGGACTGACTCCCACTAAACCCCTCCTCTTGTCTCCCCACCTACACCAGCACAAACAGCAGGGACACACCCAGTCCCACCCTCATTCCCTTCCCTCCCCTTCTCCCATTCCCGGAGAAACGGCCTGGAATAGGACAGAAAGGGCCAAGCCGGGTGGTGGAGTGCCCGATATCCGTTCCCTTAACCCCCCTCCCCCCGCCATGTGGGAAGGACCCTGGCAGGAGTCGGAGAGGACTGGGACACCTCGTATGGAGGTTCTGAAACATCCACGTCCCACCGACCAATTAAGGAGCAATGTTCAGTGAAGGTCAATTCTCAATTTTAACCCACTGGCAGTTCCGTTTCCCCCCAGCACAACTTAGAAGCCTTGGCCCTGATGCCATCTCCCTTTTGTGTCGAGCTGGTACAAATGGAATCCCCACGGTGGGCAGGAGCGTGAGCTCACTACACATCGTCCTCACCACCTCCCAGGAAGGGAGCACTGTGACTACACCTCTTACACCTCCTACTGTAAACAGCTCAGATACTGAAACTAATCTGTGATAGTTACTGCTCTCCTCACTTGTCCTGACATCATCAACATTCTGTGCTCATATACACCCATGACCCTCTGCTCCTGCACCCCCTTTATAACTGTACCAGCTTGTTTTAAAATGTCTTTCATTTCTTTCCTACCAAAGTGCATCACCTCACACTGCTCTGCATTGATCCCCATCTGCCATACATCTGAACACTACACCAACGTGTCACTGTCCTGTTAGAGTTCCACACTGTCCTCCATAGACTTTACAATTCTTCCAGA